>NC_134468.1:62520318-62550318 GCF_964194025.1 Convolutriloba macropyga
CAGCAGTTTGTGAACTCTAACAGCGCCTCCGCGCTGCTGTGTTTCTTTAACTGTAGATCGGCTCGTTTCCGGATAAGTTCCAGAGAATCTGGAGAAATCCAAGGTTTGTTCACTCGCTTGTCCGGAAGGAGGCATTTCACTGCTGCTTGGTTCAGGGCTTTTCGAAAATTGTCCCAAGACTGCTCTGTATTCTCGAAATCGCCGCTCTTATCAAGATGTAACTTGACCTCCTGCGTGAATAAGTCACGCGTTGTTTCATCTTGCAGCTTTGCAGAACTGATTCTGGGCGTGAAGCATGACTTTTACAAAAGTTTCATAGATACTTCCGCAATGACCACTTCGTGATCGGTAATTGTGGTTTTCCCTCTTCTGGACCTCACATTCGTCAGACATCCTCTGTATCTCTCTGCAAACAGAATGTGATCCAGCATCTTTTTTCGACAACTCGGATCGGGAGGGTTGAAGGTGTACCGATGCACTTGTCGATGCTGGAACCATGTACCACCTACGAGCAATTTGTGTGAAGTGCAAAATGATAACAACTTTTCAGAGTTTTCATTTTCTTCACCCATTCCAAACGGGCCTCTGCAGCTCATGGTGTCATTCAACTGGTGTCCAGGCTCTGCATTGAGGTCACCGATGACACAAATACGCTCCCTATGTTTGAAACTGAAAACTAGGTCTGAAAGTTGACTCCAAAACAAATCCTTCTCTTGGAGACTAGCTTCATTCGTAGGTGCGTAGCAGACAACAACAGCTAGATTGGCTCTCCTCTGAGCCGCGAACTTGACGTAGCAAATACGTTCACTTAGAGCCACTTGTTCTACGATGCTGTTTATCAATGACTTCTTTACAGCAACGCCCACTCCTCCTTGTCTCGACTTTACACCAGACAACCACGAGTCAGACAGGTAGAGCTTGTGGTCTCCGAGATCAATTTCTTGCTCCTGCAATCTCGTCTCCTGCACTCCCAGAATATCCAACTTGTATTGCGCCAGATCCATTTTCAAAGCCTCTAAAGATCCGGCTTGGGTCAGTGTTCTGACGTTTAAAGTTGCAATTCTGAGTTGGTTCCTCGGGAGATTCTTAGCACCCCTTACCCGGGACTCGGGGCCATGGTTGAATGTACTCATTGCTTTGGTGTTTGAAGGCTGAGATACGACTAGTTGCGCCACAAACTAGAAGACCAGCGCCTCGTTAGCTCGACCATGTGAGCGGAAAGCCGCAGCACATGACCTACCCCCAGGGGACACCACGTGGAGGTGAGGTTGGATTTTGTCCCCCACTACTACTACTACTACTACTACTACTACTACTACTACTACTACTACTACTACTACTACTACTACTACTACTACTACTACTCCTACTACTACTACTACTACTACTACTACTACTACTACTACTACTACTACTACTACTACGAATGACTTTATTCAACAATTGCGTCGCGACAGGAACGGTCAACAATCTGGAACAATGCACAAAATCTAATACAACCGTGCGCCAAACAGACTATGACGGGTTGCACCTAAACAAGTATGGCCTCACTGGAATGCCAAAATTAAAACAAAATTATCAGCAAACACTTCTCCTTCAGCAAATCAAGCAGCCTCAAACCAGAGAACATAAAATGTGCAGTATCGTGCAATTGCCTAAGTTTTATTGAACCAAGAATGCCTACTTTCTGTACTGCAGGACGACAGCAGTCTCCTGTGTCTTCTTTTCATAGAATAATTCATAAGTAAGGTGAGTAAAGACACACTGTAAATGAAGAGCCAACCGTGTAAAAACTTGCAGAAAACGTTGCAATAAACCAACTTATGTTAGATAGTCAACAAAAAATGTTACTTCAACAGAGCGTTGGCGCAACGGTAGTATGCTTGCATGTTTTTAATGGTTCTGGAGATAAGGTTGTAAAAATTGGAAGATTTTAGAAGAGTTCCTGCATTTCGGAACAACTCTAAATTTATCTTAGCTAACTCCATTTACATAGAACTAACGCTAGGAGTGCTCAAACTTACTATCTTCAGAGCCGACCCGAGGCATAGTACCTTTGTACGAAAGCTCTGCTGAAAAACACATTCGTTCTTTTCATTTGGCAACAACTCGTTTATTACACGGAAATAAGGAACTCCTACAATAAAACGTGAGACATGGGTATAAACCACAAAAAAACATAGCGTGGTCAGATCAGTACCTTTTTACAGTATAAGCACATGACAATTAAATGCACTAAGATAATTAATGAGGTCACAGCTTTGATACAGTAAGTAAATGTCAAGATATTTCTCCTCTGCAATCAGACTGTCTCCAAGAGCAAATGAGAAATTATTATTGCTGCCGTAAAAAATCATTTGAAAATTGAGACAACATAGCATTGAAAATCAGCATGTTCTCACAAACGTGGTGACGGAGAATATTGAGAGAAAAATTGACGAAAACAAATACTTCAAACTTCACAGTGTCCTCTCCCCCATTGCCGTAAACACGGATAGATCCGATATATCTCTGACCCTCTCTAGGATACTTCCTCACCTAACCATCAGCGGAACAAAAAACACGGACGATGGACCGAACAATAAGACCATCAAGCGTAGACTGCGTGCATGGCACAGCTGCAACTTCTCAGAACTATTCTTTTATGCGAAGGCAATAAAAATGAGAATGATTTCAAAGAACAAAAAGCAACGATCTGACCTTAAGATGTTCAACGATTTCATGTCTAATGGTAAGATCAGTAATGCTATTCGCGTTCTTTTGGATGAGCATAAAGGCGGCGTGCTCGCACCTAGCGATCTCATAGACGGTAGACCGGTCCTCGAGATTTTACGCGACAAACATTCTGAAGGGCAACCCTTGGAGCCCAACTGACATGAGAATGAACATCTACGCATGCTTCCCTACCACCCCGCTTTTTTCGACAAAATCATTGCAGGCTCGTCTTAAAGCATGCAATGCAGGCTCATGGCATCGCCAGGCCTTCAGGTCTTGATGCTGATGACTGGCGTAGACACTTTTTGCTTATGGGCAAACCTCCATGAACCTGAGCAAGCTTTCTGCCAAGTTTTCTAAAAAATGGCCACATCCATAATATCACCGGATGATTACATACCATGATTGTAGGTTAGTGGCTCTGGATAAATGTCCAGGTGTGAGACCTATTCGTATTGGTGAAGTAATGCGTCGCACAACGGACGCATAATCGTTGACTGCATCAGGCAAGATCTAGCATCCCTCGTTGGAAACATGCAGCTATGCCTGGGCCAGAAAACCGGCATAGATCATGTCATAAATTCGCTTTGCCACAGATTTGATGATCCCGAAAACGAAACAATTCTACTAATTGAAGCCAAAAAAGCAATTTACGTACTCAATAGACAAACAGCATTAGAGAACGTAAAAAACCTCAACCCCAAGTTTGCATGTTGTCTTACAAAATTTCTATAGCCACCCGTATCATCTCTACATCGGTAAGTCGACCATTCTGTACCAGGAAGTACGACACAAGGCGATCTTCTTGCGATGGCAATGTAAGGAATTGCAATCTTACCCCCAATAACAACACTCCACAACGACTCCGTGAGACAAAAATGGTATTCTGATGATCGTCTGTCGTCAATAATTTGAAATATATCAGGGCGCTCTTCGACAAACTCACTCAGCTTGTCCCAAGTGCGGATACCTTGTCAATCCTCCGAAATGTTAGTTGATAATTAACCCAGGAGGCGAGCACCAAGCGTCAATTGTGTTTGCAGGCACAAATGTGGAAATCACGCAGGGCGTTCGAGTCCTGGTATTAGTGAACAGACGCTCTGAGGCCAGTAAATATTTCTTGAAAGATGCAGAAATTAAATACACAAAGGTTTGGACAGTCTTGGTCAATTTGCTCTCAACTCTGCTCAGAATGCCATGTTTGACGAAGGGGTTCCATAGAAGTTGACCTTCTCTTTTTGTACTACAGCTTCCATGGACGAGGTTTTGGACAAGGTGGAGGAGCAGCTTGGCCGAGTCATACCGAACGTCGTCGGCAAATAAATAATCCAAGAGGAAAAAGAACTTCTTTCTCTCCCTCTCAGAATGAGTGTCTTTACATCGCCCTCCCACAAGATCTTCAACAATATTTTGAGCAATCTATTGAACTCTTAAGTCAATTGGTGTCATTCAAAAATGATTCATTTGATATTCAACAATGCGAATTAGAACAAACTAAGATCAGTCTAAGACAGAAAGCAGACATGCAACGTGAAATCATCTCGAAAAGATCCAGAATCAAAAACAATCTATCCGAAATGAAGTATGCCATCCAGCTGGCCTCGGAGAAAGGAGCATCTAGCTGGCTTAACACACTTCTGTTAAAAATCCTTGATTTCAACCTCACGAAGACTTGGTTCTGTGATGGAATAACACTTCGCTACTAATCGGAAGCGAAGAACGCGCCAGTCATATGCCCATGCGGGAAAAAATTTAGCCTCAACCATGCCTACATTTCACCAAAGGGTACACGCAGCTACGACACAAGGAATTCAGAGACGTGTTTGCAAACCTGATGGATGACGTTTTCCACGATGTCCAGATAGAGCCAAAACTTCAGTCGCTCCATGGAGATATTTTCTTGATAAATTCCACCACTACTGATCAGGACATCAAAGCAAACGCTTGTGCTTTAATCTCACTTTCTTTCATGTAAAGAATTTCAACCCTCATGCGAAGAGCTGCCCTAAGACCATAAAAGATGCATACAAATAGCACGAGAGCACCAAGTGAAACAAATACAAAGAGCAAATCCACAAAATTGAACACAACAGCTTCAATGCATTGGTTTTTGCTTGCTCGGGCGGTAATGGGCCATCAGCATCGCGCGTTATGAAAAAACTTGCAACCAAGATCAGCGAAAAACGCGGAGAGCCGTACGGAGACACTATGAACTATATCCGAACGGAAGTCAGCTTCGCACTTTTGAGGAGCTGTGTTCTCTGCTTGAGGTGATGTTGCGCCCTCAAGCCACGTGTTCTCGTGTTCTCAGTGAGACTTTGGTTAGCGCCGTCGTGGAGGAGAGAAGGCTGCACAGAGTGTTTGGCAGCTTAACTTTATTCCCAGGCTTATTATTTAATATCCCATTTTTACTTTGATCCCTCCATACCAGTTCTGTAAGTGTGCTATATATATATATATATATATATATATATATTTACATGTTTATAAATATGTATATATATATATATATATATATATATATATTTACATATACATATATATATATATATATATATATATATATATATATATATATATATAGGTGGTTTCCTCTCCACTTGTTGGTGATTTTTATGACTGGGCCGTCTTTACACAGTCTGGAGGGGAACTGCTTTGAGTTAAGCGTCCGGCTAAGTGCTACTCATCATCCCCTTTTTTCCGACCTAAATCCATCGTTGCCGAATGATGAACACGGCCCCTTATTTTCAATATGAGTTCCAAAAAAATCTAACTGAAGAAAACGACAAAAAATAGAGGATTGAAGAAGGCAAGGGATAGGACCCGAAAAAAGACCAAAGGTGTGAGAAAATTATAAATACAGCAATAATGAATTATCTAAATATCAATATTCAGCTAACTGACAGGTGGAGTTTTGATAACTAAAATGAGATTTGTGAATTCACTCTCATGAATTTTGCTAATTGCTGGGATAATTTCATTTGATAGTCTTTATCAAAGATGCGGAAAAATTACATAGAGTACATGATGAGTTAAAATTCCCTCCGGAGAATGTTAAAAATGAACTATGTGAAAACTATTTTCAGCGGAGACATAGATTATCCTGGCAATTTTTGTACAGTAAAAAGTACAACATAACGAAACTCTACTTTAAAAGAACTCAATTTATCAGGCAAACTGCAATATTTGAAAACAACCAATGAAAAAATGTGGGTTCTTTTTGCTGTCAGTGAAACCTGGAACGAAAAAGACATCTTGCCTAGCACAAAAAAACTATACACTACAGTAATTAAAGTACCCTAAAACACATCATCAGTTTTAACAGACTGTAATCATAAACCATCAAGAATCAACTGTTTGAGACTATGTCATACAACATGCCAGGACCTGCTAACCTAACTTTCAAACAAACATAAATCACTAGATTGTAAGGCAACCTATCTGAAAAACAATGATAACTTCAAGTGCACCAACTGGCAAAAAGTGCACTGCATGATGAGTAAAAAGAACTGGTATTACCTAACCAAAAGACAATTTTTGGTTAACAAAACCCATCTCTGGATAGAGCCTCTCTCTTTGAAAAATAAAAGCGATCAATATGGAAAAGACCATTGGAAATACTAAAATCGAAACCCAACTGAGACAAACTACTTTTTCTTGTTTAATAAATTGATAACAAAAATCTGGCAAAGTTGCTTTTAAAATGTTTACCGGTGAAGTTAATTCAGATGGTAGAGTTGTTTCTTAAGCACGAAAAAACTTTGAAAAAGATCCTAATTGAAAAAAATTCAGCTTTTCCAAGTTAGATTGTTTTGAGATAACAAACAGCTTTTGAAGTCTCAAACAAACCATCTTTCTACAACTCTTAACGTCTCAATTTATTTGATTTTTGAAACTTGTCTCAATAACAGATAATTAGTTGAGCAGTGAAAATAAAGGTTAATCAAAGCAAACAACTCTCAACACATAAACTGCCTGTCATGTCCAATTAAAAATCTTGACGTTGATACTTTCTTTAAAAAAAATCAAATTCGTGGTTATCAGGTTGGTTTCCTACCAAAAACATTAATTAGTGTACAAACTCTTTGCTTCCTAAAAAGACTACACTTCTGATAACAAAAACAATAACTGAAGAGCCGGCAGTTTTCTACTTAGATGACCTGAAAACGTTCAACAATTTATCCGATAATGAACTTATAGCTGAATTAGCAATATCAGAATTAGTCGGCAAAGCATTAGACTTCATTGCAGAATACTCGACTGCTACAGGTCCCATTAAATCTTTTTAAATCTAAACAGCGGATTTGCCGCAAGGGTCGTTGCTTGGCCAACTACTATTTATTCTTCAAACAAACTAGCCACCATAAAAGAGTCTTACATATGTCTTAGATCTTAGCTTTAAGTATGGTCACTCAGACGACTACACCTCAATGAGTGACATCTACGGTTCCTAGGAAAATGACTTAAGAAGACTGATTAATATCTGCCTGCAAAATCTTTGGTTGTCCATGATTCATTCGAAATTCAACAATGTGAATTAGAACAAATTAAGATCAGTCTAAGACAGAAAGCAGACTTGCAACATGAACTCATCTCGAAAAGATCCAGAATCGAAAATAATCTATCCGAAATGAAGTATGCCATCCAGCTGGCCTCGGAGAAAAGAGCATCTAGCTGGCTTAACACGGTTCCGTTATAAAAACTTGGTTTCGACCTCACGAAGACTTGGTTCTGTGATGGAATAACACTTCGCTGCACATCGGAAGCGAAGAACGCGCCAGTCATATGCCCATGCGGGAAAAAATTTAGCCTCAACCATGCCTACATTTTGCCAAAGGGTACACGCAGCTACGACACAAGGAGTTCAGAGACGTGTTTGCAAACCTGATGGATGACGTTTTCCACGATGTCCAGATAGAGCCAAAACTTCAGTGCCTCCATGGAGATATTTTCTTGATAAATTCCGCCACTACTGATCATGACGCTCGACTGGACATCAAAGCAAACGCTCGTGTTTCAATCGCACTTTCTTCGATGTGAAGAATTTCAACCCTCATGCGAATAGCTGCCCTAAGACCATAAAAGATGCATACAAATATCACGAGAGCATCAAGTGAAACAAATACGAAGAGCGAATCCGCAAAACCGAACACAACAGCTTCAGGGCATTGGTTTTTGCTTGGCTCGGGCGTTAATGGGCCATCAGCATCGCGCGCTATGAAAAAACTTGCAACCAAGATCAGCGAAAAACGCGGAGAGCCGTACGGAGACACTATAAACTATTTCCGAACGGAAGTCAGCTTCGCAATTTGAGGAGCTGTGTTCTCTGCTTGAGGGGATGTTGCGCCCTCAAGCAACGTGTTCTCAGTGAGACTTTGGTTAGCGCCGTCGTGGAGGAGAGAAGGCTGCACAGAGTGTTTGGCGGCTTAACTTTATTCCCAGGCTTATGCCTTAATATCACATTTTTACTTTAATCCCTCCATACCAGTTCCATAAGTGTGCTATATTTTTATATATATATATATATATATATATACATATATATGTATGTATGTATATATGTATATATATATATATATATATATATATATATATATATATTTATATAAATATATATATATATATTTACATGTTTATAAATATATATATATATATATATATATATATATATATACTTCTTTACATATATATACACTTGTTGATGATTTTTATGACTGGGCCGTCTTTACACAGTCTGGAGGGGAACTGCTTTGGGTTAAGCGTCCGGCTAAGTGCTACTCATCATCCCCTTTTTTCCGACCTAAATCCATCGTTGCCGAATGATGAACACGGCCCCTTATTTTCAATATGAGTTCCAAAAAAATCTAACTGAAGAAAACGACAAAAAATAGAGGATTGAAGAAGGCAAGGGATAGGACCCGAAAAAAGGCCAAAGGTCTGAGAAAGATATAAATACAGCAATAATGAATTATCTAAATATCAATATTCAGCTAACTGACAGGTGGAGTTTTGATAACTAAAATGAGAATTGTGAATTCACTCTCATGAATTTTGCTAATTGCTGGGATAATTTCATTTGATAGTCTTTATCAAAGAAGCGGAAAAATTACATAGAGTACATGATGAGTTAAAATTCCCTCCGGAGAATGTTAAAAATGAACTATGTGAAAACTATTTTCAGCGGAGACATAGATTATCCTGGCAATTTTTGTACAGTAAAAAGTACAACATAACGAAACTCTACTTTAAAAGAACTCAATTTATCAGGCAAACTGCAATATTTGAAAACAACCAATGAAAAAATGTGGGTTCTTTTTGCTGTCAGTGAAACCTGGAACGAAAAAGACATCTTGCCTAGCACAAAAAAACTATACACTACAGTAATTAAAGTACCCTAAAACACATCATCAGTTTTAACAGACTGTAATCATAAACCATCAAGAATCAACTGTTTGAGACTATGTCATACAACATGCCAGGACCTGCTAACCTAACTTTCAAACAAACATAAATCACTAGATTGTAAGGCAACCTATCTGAAAAACAATGATAACTTCAAGTGCACCAACTGGCAAAAAGTGCACTGCATGATGAGTAAAAAGAACTGGTATTACCTAACCAAAAGACAATTTTTGGTTAACAAAACCCATCTCTGGATAGAGCCTCTCTCTTTGAAAAATAAAAGCGATCAATATGGAAAAGACCATTGGAAATACTAAAATCGAAACCCAACTGAGACAAACTACTTTTTCTTGTTTAATAAATTGATAACAAAAATCTGGCAAAGTTGCTTTTAAAATGTTTACCGGTGAACTTAATTCAGATGGTAAAGTTGTTGCTTAAGCACGAAAAAACTTTGAAAAAGATCCTAATTGAAAAAAATTCAGCTTTTCCAGGTTAGATTGTTTGAGACAACAAACAGCTTTTGAAGTCTCAAACAAACCATCTTTCTACAAATCTTAACGTCTCAATTTATTTGATTTTTGAATCTTGTCTCAATAACAGATAATTAGTTGAGCAGTGAAAATAAAGGTTAATCAAAGCAAACAACTCTCAACACATAAACTGCCTGTCTTGTCCAATTAAAAATCTTGACGTTGATACTTTCTTTAAAAAAAATCAAATTCATGGTTATCAGGTTGGTTTCCTACCAAAAACATTAATTAGTGTACAAACTCTTTGCTTCCTAAAAAGACTCTACACTTCTGATAACAAAAACAATAACTGAAGAGCCGGCAGTTTTCTACTTAGATGACCTGAAAACGTTCAACAATTTATCCGACAATGAACTTATTGCTGAATTAGCAATATCAGAATTAGTCCGCAAAGCATTAGACTTCATTGCAGAATACTCGGCTGCTACAGGTCCCATTAATCTAAATCTTTTTAAATCTAACCAGCGGATTTGCCGCAAGGGTCGTTGCTTGGCCAACTACTATTTATTCTTCAAACAAACTAGCCACCATAAAAGAGTCTTACATATGTCTTAGATCTTAGCTTTAAGTATGGTCACTCAGACGACTACACCTCAATGAGTAACATCTACGGTTCTTAGGAAAATGACTTAAGAAGACTGATTAATATCTGCCTGCAAAATCTTTAGTTGTCCATGATTCATTCGAAACTCAACAATGTGAATTAGAACAAATTAAGATCAGTCTAAGACAGAAAGCAGACTCGCAACATGAACTCATCTCGAAAAGATCCAGAATCGAAAATAATCTATCCGAAATGAAGTATGCCATCCAGCTGGCCAGTTGGTTCGTTTTCTGCATGAGTCTACAATCTCTGAGGAAGAGGAAACAACTTCGAAGAAGATCGAAGCTAATCTTAGTCCGGATAGGTGATATAAAATGGTCTACCACTCATTGTGCTTTTCGCTAAATCTTAGCTCACTCAGCTATTTAAAAAGTGAGACAATAATATCTCCGCATAGCAATTGCTTTCGCAGCTTTAGATTATGTAACCATTTTGAATGGACTTCTTTGTTAGCTCTTGTTGATCAGGGTATCATTCATGATTTAAAGCTTAAATTGACTTATTTATAATACTATACTCACTAATATTAGACCCGAGATCAGAGATGACGTTCCAGTAAGTGCCACATAGAATTTGGGTGTCAATGTATTCAGAAACATAGCTGAAAACATACTAGTTGTATTTTTTTTAATTTGTAGGGTTTCATTTATGATTAGTAAAAAAACTCACCAAAATTTTGGCTATCATAGCTTTCGTCTATTGACGCCATATGAACTGAAAAAAGTCAAAATGTACAACAACTAATAATTATTGTTTGAATACGACTGATATGCAAATATAGAAAAATCGTCCATTGAGTTTTCACTCCCCGGCAAGGATATGGTAAAAATAAACGACAACTAAATGATTGCAGCTTGATAGCTGAATTTCCATTGCAGTAATTGAGTTGAAATCTTAATAAAGAGTCCAAATACGTACATACCTTCGTAAATCAGTACGATTTAGTTCGTAAATCAGTACGATTTAGTTCGTAAATCAGGAAGTAGACAATAAAAAATTGTTGAGGCTGCATTACTAGACTTATCAAAAGCATTCGATTCTTTCTCATTCGAATTTCTTACAGAAGTTGAAAAAATTTATCAGCAATGACATTAATGTCGAGTAAATGATACTTTCTCTAGTTGATAACAAGTCAAGCGATGTGTGCCACAGGGAGCTGTACTAGGTCCTCCACTTTTTAATCTGCCAGGTAACGATATCAAAAAATCGTTCAATCGGAAAAATAAACTGATACCATATACCAATGATTGCCCGCCATACACTTCTAATACTACTGACTTTCAAAGCAAAAATGAGCGAAAATCTTACAAGAAAATTTTCTATCTCAAAAATCATGAACTAAATTTGAATGCCGACAAAAAAGAAAACATCAGGTTTCAGGGTTAAAAGTAAGAAAAACTGTGGCTTTGATACAATCGAAGTGATCAAAAATCATACTAGAGAAACTTGAATGCAAAATCAGGGCCGAGTGATAGTTGATAACCCTTCGTTTGAATCTGAAGTTAAAATATTGGAAAAAACGGATTCAAAACATTAAAAAGAGGATTCAGCTCCCAAAAATAATTCAGCTTCCAAAAAATTCTCAGATCCAAACAAAGAAATTCGAAGGAACTTGCACCGAATTAAAAAACTTAAATCATGCAACAGCGACTCGATTTAGGCTGAATCTCGTAAAAATTCAAATTATGATAACATCATCAGAAAATTCCATTCACTCACGGCCGAACCAACAAAACTCAGATACCATTGGTTATCTAATTAATTGGACAAACCTTTTTTTCCATGCTACCGTCCCTTAATGGAACCATCTCCGAAGTTCCTCCAATTTTAAAACATCAACAAAAAAATTATAAGAAAATTCGACACTAATTTATATAATCCTACTGTGATTGAGAATACCAACAGGAAACGATTGTCGATTTTGTTGTTAGGTAATTGAAAAATACACGAAAAGTGTTTATTTTGTATTTTGGGTTTAAAATTATGGTAATCAATATATATGTTCTTTAGAAATTTTTGATTAACTTTGACTTTCCTTTTATATATTTACCCAAATTTAACATTTAATCGAATTGAAGCTTTTTTTCTTGTTCTTTGTATGCATCTTTCGAGTTTGTGGTCCAAAACTTTGCAAGCAAGTCGATAATCTTGCCATCGAAGAACCCTCTTTTAAAGGATTTCCACGAGAGACAGCCTACTGTGTTTCAGATCATGACGCCAATTCGCATACCTCTAAGTTGCCCAACCCTAAAGGTGATTAAATTAGAGCATTTTTATCGCGTCGTGAGTAGGGAAAACATTTATAGCGTTTTACCGATTATAACTTTTTCGCCGGAGGAAAATCATTAAACTTGTTTCATAAGATTTATTTTGAAAAGACACTTCAAAATACGGCTGAGGTACCAACTTTTTTCTCACATGTTTAAAGAAAGATGGAAAATCCTGGTTGCTCGCACTGATATCTGCAGACCTGTTTTCAATGCACCTATATTATCATTCTCAATGCAGTTTGCAATTTGATTTAACAATGAATTCCCGCTTCTTCAACTCAAAATTGCACCGCTCCAACCCTAGAGGAAGCGAAATAAGTTGACTCTCTTCGAATGTTAGTTGATGTTGGTGAAATGCACAGAAAACAGTTTTACGAGATAGTAATGTCTTTTTAGTAATACTTGAGCTATATGGAAAGATGAAACAAAAACTACCGATAATGCTGTTTCGTGACTTCCGTCGAAGGGTTCTTAATCCCAGTCATCAAGTTTTAAAATATTGTACACTTATTTCTACAGAGATGGCAATCACAGAACAGTTGCCATGTGCAGACGCTCTTTTCAGAGTAACTTTGAAACAAACGTGAAACAAAAAAAGTTAATTTGTAGCTATCCGCATGTATACAAACTTGATATAACAGAACTGATAAAAACGGTATACAAAAAGAACGCATCAGAGTACGAGCATAAGTTTTTATATAAAGACGAAGGGGGCCTAATTACCGCTGCAGGCACCTGCGAAACCCCAACAACATCAACTTACGCTTGTTTTGAATGATTGTTTTTACAGCAACAAAAGTAAAATGGTCTAAAATCAGAAGGAATGATTTTGTCAAAAACGATCATTTTCTTTATATAGAGCGAACATTTTTGAACTATCTGTACATCGCTAGGTTAAGATAAACGACATGGTTCCAAAAATTTTTTGGATCTTTTCCGTTTGTGCCCCCCAGGGTTGTTGTTGGGGTTTCGTAGTTGCCTGCAGGGATAAGTGATTCACAGTCGCTTTTAAAAACTTTGTTCCAGTTTCTGCACAAGTGACAGTCGCAGAACAATTGCCACGTGCAGAGACTTTGTTAATCAAATCTTTCATTGACAAATTTCCGGATGAAAGTTAGCAATCGGTTTTTCAAACCCGTTGAATCTTTTATGCTGACGTATCTCGATATTCTATTTACTACTCCTGTCGTTCGGTAGTAAAATTCCGTTAGTGCTTTTTCTGTTCGTTTTTTCGAAACTGTTTGCAACAACCGGACGCACGTGCCATATTTTTGGTTGATTGTATCTAATGAAACAAAAGTAAAATGGTCTAAAATCAGAAGGAATGATTTTGTCAAAAACGATTATTTTCTTTAATTATAGGGAACATTTTCGAACTATCTGTACATCGCCAGGTCAAGATAAACGACATGGTTCCAAAAACTTTTTGGATCTTTTCCATTTGTGCCCCCCAGGGTTGTTGGGGTTTCGCAGCTGCCTGCAGGGATAAGTAAATCACAGTCGTCTTTGAAAACTTTGTTCGAGTTTCTGCACAATTGACAGTCGCAGAACAATTGCCACGTGCAGAGACTTTGTTTATCGAATCTTTTTTTGACAAATTTCCGAATGAAAGTTAGCAATCGGTTTTTTAAACCCGTTGAAACTGTTATGCTGACGTATCTCGATATTCGATTTACTACTGTCGTTCGGTAGCAAAATTCCGTTACCACTTTTTCTGTTCGTTTTTTTCGAAACTGTTGTTTGCACTACCCAGACGCACGTGCCATAATTTTACAATGATTTACTAAGTAATGACAAGTGCTCTGTAACTGGTGGGTGCATATCGTACTGGAGATCACTAAAGGAAAAGATCCAATTTCTTAATCAAAATGGTAAATTAAAAAGCTTCAGGCGTTAAACATCTCTGATCACAACCGCAATTGTATCCGCAATGCCAGCTCGTCCCCTTTCCTTCCATCCGTGAATTTTTACCAGAACCTTAATTGTAACCCCTAAAAAAACTGATTGAGTTAATATAGACTAATACCAATGATTCCAGCAAATCGCTTGAAATTGTACAGATGGAAGCTGACGAAAAGATAATTATTTCATTGGATAATTGCTTCCACGCAAATGTTTCTCGCTAGAAAACCATTGATTTTTCGGATATTTTCCGTTTGTGCCCACCACAGTTTGTTATGCTCCCCTCAATTACAGAGCACGTGTCGTTACATGGTAAACCATTATGAAAAAATATTGCATGTGCTTCTAGGGGGTTCAAATAATACGCACCCACTAAGCTGGGGGGGGGGGGGGGGAGGACAAACGGAAAAGATTCTATTTTTCTTTATGGACACTGCGCTGGAAAATGAAATCTTGTTATATAGCGACATACAATGAAAGACTTTCCTGAGTTTGAATTAAACCCTATCTATTTGAAATGCAATGAACTCTGATACTGTCAAATGAAAACTTCTGCGATGCAGCCATACTGTCTGTTTTATGGACAAAAATGTGGGCACTGAAAATTAGGCTACTGATCCCCAACAGTTCGCTGATGTATCAAAAAACATATTGACATGTGACGTCACGCCCAAAAAGTGTTGAGAGTGAAAGGTTTAAAAGTTGCCTTTTACAAAATTTCGGGAATTGCAACATTGTTAAAAAACTCTTGGTCAAACTGAAACTGGACTGACTAATGGGTGGAAACCCTTGAACTGTGCTCAATATTTTATACTACAAATACTACAGGGAGCTGTGAGGCGGGCTAAAAATGATTTAGATGGACGGGAGCGACAATTTTGCGTAAAATAAAACGCATTTAAATAGACGCCTCCAACACAAAACTCAAATTTTCAGCTTACTCTGGAATTAACAAAGCTAACACTTTGACCATTTAAGATAAGTATGTTAACGTAAAACACCATAACACAAAAGACTATTTCATATCATCATAGAAACATGCTTTAGAGAACGATTCATTGCCTGTTTAGAAATGGCGAAAACTGATCTTTGAAAGAAAAAAACATAGATCTGAAATGCTTATGGTGTTAATTCAAGGTGCTTGAAGATTTTGTCCTACTCCATAGTATCCAAAGTGGGAAACACAATATATGACCCTCAACTGTGATCTCTAGAGGGAGAAAAGTGAAAGAACTAGCAATATTATATTACTTGAAATAAAACAGGTTCAAAGGCAATACACGTCTGGAACATAACTGAATTCCGAGTGAATGTTTTACAGAAAAGAGTAGAATCCAACAACGGAAAAGATCTAAGAGAAAGATTACTTTGATTTGCCTGTATAGCAGCCGCCCGTGCGCAACATTTATTATCTTTAGTAATTGAGCGTGGTACTTGTTCAAATTACAAGGATTGAAGTTTAATTAATAAGCAGATAAAAGCAGAAGAGAATGGTTTCAAATAAATAAAGATCTAATAGAGTGATTAACTCTGAAGGTAGATTTGGTGTTCAATGAATGAGTTTTATCCTGTTTTGTCCGTACCCAATATCGGTTCTATCACCGTGGTAAATTAACCAAGTAAATACTGATATTAACCAAGTAAATTTCATTTAATTTTTAAATCTGACGATGAACGCAATGTCCGAAAACGTTCGTTTTAGTTGATCAATTTAAGTTTGAATTGACAATTACTTCTCTGCATCTTTAATAATTGTCAGTTTGATCTTTAACGGGCCCAGAACAGGCGAGAGAATACAAAATTTTAGTAATTTTGTGAAATGTTACAGACAGGATGGTTCATATTTTAGCAGCCAGCTCACTCCATCACGCGGTAAGAGTGTTCAATACAGTGAAAAGAAGGAACTCCTGACAAAAATAACAACAGTACCTGGACTTTTTTTCAACCCCAATACAAAGAATCGGTTGAAAAACGCAGAGAATCTTCTGGTCAAGAGCAGATTGAGCACAAGGACCGACATTGTTGTGTGGCGTGATCTAAATAACAACAGTATCTCAAGCCACAAATCGAATAACTACAGACCAAATAGTGTACAAGAGTCTTAACAATAGGGAGCCTAACCTATGTTTTTTGTTCAATACAGAGGAAATATCGACCAAAATTTTGCAAGTAGACTGAAAAAATTGTGTGATATTCAAATCAATTTCACATTAAGAAAGCTAAGAATTTCCTTGCCCACCCTAAAATCACCTTTTGATAAGAATCTGAAATCCCATTTGATATATAAAGTTACAGGTAATGGATGCAGTTGCATCTAAGTTGGCCAAACCAGCCGACATGTTACCACTAGAATTTCAGAGCATCAAAAGAAGGATTCCCCTGTTGGACAACACCTTGTTGAATGTTGTGGTACAACGCATAACGTAAAATGGGAGATTCTTCATGCATGTCGAGGGTTGGTTGAAAAACTAATGATGATAGAAGTGATCTGCATCAAAAAGCTGAAACTGCAATTAATTACGCGCGATGAATATAGGGGGAGGGAATTGACATTGAAGTACTAGTTCAAACACAAAAATTGGACTATTGAAATTCAAAAAATATCTGGTACACGTTAAATCGAAATTTTGTCAATCCCAAAAAGTAAAAAAATAAAAACTGATAGGAATGAAAGTATAAATTCCTTTTCAGGAATAGAAAGCATTATACCCGGAATCTTCATAAAATCCGGAACAAAAAATGAATTGATTTTAGTGTAACAAGTGTAAATAAAATGTTGTAAATGTGATTTTAACTGTAAATAGTTTCAAAAATTCGATGTTATTTTATTTAATTTCTTAGAATTATAGTCAAAGACAAGTTTATATACTTTATAAATGATTTCATTTAATTTTTCAACCTGACGATGAACGCAATGTTCGAAAACGTTCGTTTTAGTTAATCTATTTAAGTTTTAATTGACAATTACTTCTCTGCGTGATATGTCACAATTGTTAATATTGATGCAGCCCGAGTTTTGTCTATTTCAATTTGTCGACACCTATCAAGATTGTGTCAGTCATTAATCAGGTAATAAATCAAAATTTAAACTAAATCTTTGACCTTGAAACCCAAGGTTTTTAGTAGACCTTTTTTTATATACGTGTGACACTCACACTGCCCCCATTCAATAAGAATAGAGTGTGCCACTCACTCACATTAAAATCAGACAAATTTATAGCTCTTGATGCATGAATGTTTTAAAATACGAAAAGTTTGTACTTTTCATATAAAAAGTTTATGTATCAGTTTTCGTCGTTCATGACTTTCTCTGCCTCGTCCAGCCCAAAATTGTTGAACGCTTCGTGAGCCCCATCGTACATCAGTATTTGGTATGCTCAATTAATGGTCTTGAAAAACTACTCATCTCCACCAGCATCAGGGTGCGTCAACAAGCTCATTTTGTGGTAGTGTTTTTTTGATCTGATCTTTTGAAGCAGAACTTTTTACCAACAAAATTTCGTACAATGTCACAGGCCAATTCAATACATTTTTATTCCGAATCTCGAATAAACACTTTTCTGCGGCCTTCGTTTTGGCTTTCTCGTTCTTCAAAAAATGCGTTCGTCTATCGATTATAATGTCCTTCCTGCGGTACTCACTCGCCAAGTATTGGTTATAGTTTTCCAACTGCCGAAGCTCTGACCTCAATTCGTCATTCTCTTTCTCCATTTTCTCCAAGGTTTCGCTCTTTTTATCAGTATTGACTTTTAGATCGGCCAACTCCTGCTTAAGTAAGTCGATTGACTGCTCTTGTTCGGCATTTCTAGCTGCCGCTTTCTTTAGGTTATCTCTTAGCACCTCACACTCGGCGCTCAGTTTTCTCAATGCTTCTCTTTTTGCCTCTGTAACTTTGTCGCAATGCTTGTCTAGTTTTTGTCGAAGCTCGACAAGATCCTTTTGGAGTAAAGAGTTTGTACTCTTCAACTTCTCTAACTGCGCGCTCTGGCTTTGCAGTTCCACTTCAGTCTGCAGAGCTCGGCACCGAATATTGGCAGGTGCCAGAAGTTCTAATGTAGACACCTTCCGAGTCCGTGACAGACAACATTCCACTCGGTACACTCCAGGGTAGATCTCCGAAACAATTTTCCACAACTCCGGCATATAGTACACATATTCACCAATTTGTGGGGTCTCAATGTCTGCTGTGTTTAATAGAAAACATTTTTGCTTCTAAAGTTTATCAATATTTTCAGTCTTGATCTGAAGACTTTTCCATTATTTTTATTGGCCTTGACCTCAAGGCAACTCATTTTCATTTTTTTGGTCTAGAACTCAAGACAACTCATTTTCATTTTTTCTAACACAACCGACACTTTCAAGGACTCTTTCTCTTCAATTGTTTTCTTTTTTTCTCGGCGCTCATTAATTAAATTGAGTAGTTAATTATACATACGTGTTCTCGTCACAGGGTCAAGATTTCGCAATAGTTGTTGCCAGGATGCTCTATTAATGACTATTCCTAAATAGATGAACAATTTTGGAAAATTTTTCACAAATTGGAATATGAGGTAGACTGTTAAGACTGACACAAAAATGTCCTTAGCTTTTAACCAAACGTATAAGCTTTCAGTTTTTAAATTACGATAAATCGTTATTTCCTTTGCTTAAAAAATTTCTTGTTGAAACTGGTTTTTTCAATGTACAAAAGTGTGATGATTGTATTTTCCATCCGAGTCTTGGAACGCTTCTCGACTGATAATTCCATTACTTTTGTGGCGAATTCTTTGAGCGATTTGACTTTTTTTTAAATCTGATGTGGAAAAAAGGCTACGATGTAGATTTTGATCACTAGAATTCAAGTCAGTATTCATCGGCCATTGATATATTTCATAATCGAATTTCTTCAGTGTTTCTCCATATTGCTGAAAGTTGCCGTCTTCTAATTTGACGACATTTGGATACAGAGGGTTACATTCAGCGATTGTATAACTACGATACAGTTTTTTGGCGAGGGGTTCAAATACCTAATAGAAGAAAAATTTCGACCTGGTACTAACACCGGAACTTCCTCTGTACAAAAAGTAAGCTTAGTTTTTGTTGCTACCATCTTTGCACATTTCTGGACATACAAAACAGATCCTGTTCTTTCAACGTGAGTTACTGGCTCGAAGAGTGTTACAGAAGGGCTCACAACGTTTTTTGATATTTCCATCTTAGTTTGAATTCTCAGTCGTTGAATTTCACATTGCAGCGTTCTTAATTTCATGAACAAAATTCCCCCTCTTCGAATATTTCGAAGTTAAAGCTGTCGATAATGCTTGACAGAAACATTTCCATGTTTATTTTTAGATGAACAGTTGTCAGTTCTGAACTTTTCTCGGAGTAAAAAACACCTGGGACTCCGGTTACTTTTACCTGTTGTCCTCACAAAGTTGCTTTTTTCTCTAAAATTTCCAATGCAAAATGTTCATATTTTTTATGTAAAATTTATCCGCTGATAAATGTGGTCTTGTTGTTACCAAAATTTTTTGCAGGGAGCTCCTAGTTAAAGTGTTTAATAATTTGACAGTTTTGCTTGCCTTGATTTTCGAAAAAATAATTTACTAAGTTATCTTCAAAATGTGTGGTTTTGATAAAAACAGTTTTTTTGGAAAACCTTGGGGATCCTTAAAGCTTAAGAGTTTTCTTTGTATCAGCTTTCCCCAAATTGTTCCGATCTAAAGTTTTGCCTTGATCATCACATTTCCAATAAGTTTTACTCCTGTAGGTGAAACCCACTGTACAGGCTCAGCATACATGCACCTTCACGACTATTTTTTTTTCATGAAGCTCTGGCTATGCTCCTCAACATAAGTAGTTTCACTTGCTCGTTGTAAAATTTTTTCTGTTACTGAATTGTTGACTTTAAAAGTTTAATCTCCAAAACGTGGCAAAGCAAAGTTTTTGTTTTGCCAAATGCTTCTACAGGTTCCCTCGTTTAATGGATATCTGGATTTCAGGAGTCTTGAGTTTTTGGTAATAAAGACAACGTCGTCATATACATTGCTCTTTTTAAGTGAAGACACAGTATATGCCGCTTCATACATGCAAAATCTTAATTTTATCTCAGCATATATCAAACTACCTTATTCTATTGTTTTCGATACTCGAATTTTGTTATCAGAGTTTGTACTGTGATCTCGAGAGTACATCTTTATTGATACGATATTGTCAGAATCATAGCCGTATAAATTAAAACAAAGTAAAGGAGAAGAAAAAATGGCTATCATTGCCAGATAAAAACATAGTGATACTCCATCACGCGATGCTCCGGATGAACTCGCATTTCTTTTAGATTCCATTATTTCTTTCTGAATTTTCCTGAAACAAAAACATCATCAGCTTCCTCACTGCTAAAATACTCATTATCTTGCTCGGAAAAGTAATTCTTTATTTTCTCAGGTACCAATTTTAATTGGCTGCTGGATCTTGTAGCCATTTTTGGTACCTTTGGTTCACTATTAACCTCTTCTTCAGTACTTTTTGTTTTACTACTACCTTCCGGTGGCTTTTTTTCCGCTTTTGGAATTTTTGTTTGTGCTGATTTCCTTCCAGCTTTCTCTTTAGGTTCTGAGGAAGATTCACCTCTTCCTTCGGCAACTTTGTTTGCCTTCTCTTGCCCTTTTAGGGTTTCTTGCTCTGACTCTTGAGTTTCATTTTTAAACCGTGTCATTTGTAAGATTTAGTGAATTGTTTACATTCTCAGCTTCAGATTGATTTTCTGAGTTCAGATTACTTTCACTGTCTGTGGATGATTCTATTTAAAATATATCATCGTCCTCTGAGCTGCCTAAAGAGATGTTTTTCTCCTCCTTAACTGTTGTTTTTTTGTTTTGACTGAGGCTCAAGCTTAAATGGTTTTTCTCGCGTTTTATATTTCTTTAGTCGGTCTTAATGGACCTTCATAGTTTTCTTCGTCTTTTTATCTTCCACCCTGAAATTCAAATCATTTATGATTTCAACAATTGTGTATGGCCCTCTATAAAAATAAGTAAAATTCCGTGTTTCTCCGTTTTTTACCGTTCGGTTGAAAACCAACACTTCTTCTCCTAGGCTATAGTTCGGTCAATACTTACTGCGATCGTAACAGGTTGTCGGGCGTTCTTGTTCGTTATTCATACTTTCTCGCTTCAGCTGATGCGTTTCCTGTAGTTTTTTTTTCATTGAGTAAACATAGTCACTTGGTATTGCATATATTGCAATTTGTTGTGTGCTGTAGATGCAGCCTATAGGCAGTGATAGTGGAAAACCCAAAACCACATACGCTGGGCTATATTATGTTACACAATGGATTGATGATCGATAAGCCATCATCGCTAAAGGTAGAAAATTTGTCCACTCGTGTTGGTATTGTCCTATATATTTGGAGAGGCATTCTTCTATTGTTCGATTTGTTCGTTCAACCATCGCGTTCCCATGTGGGTGGTAGATGTTGTTGATGTCTTCTGATTTCCTAGTTCACTGCAAAGACTACAAAACAATTTAGACATAAAGTTTGACCCCTGGTCACTGTGAAAGTTGAGTGGACAGCCGAATGTCACTATCCAGTGTTCAACAAACGCTTTTGCCACAGGTTTTGCCTCTTGATTGGGTAACGCTACGGCTTCGTACCACTTACTGAATTGATCACCGATAAGCAAAATGTAGTTTTTCCTTGAGACTCCTGAAGTGGACTCATTATATCGAGAGAAACTTGCCAGAATGGATAACTAGGTTTCCATTTTGTGAATGAATATCGATGTTTCTCTTTAGTACCTTTCCTTTTTAGGCACGCGTCACAGCTTTCTATCCAATTTCTTACGTCCCTTCTCATGCACGACCAATAAAACCTTTCTTAAGTCCTTTTGTACGTTTTCACTATACCAAAATGTCCTGAGCTAGGCGAATCATGCAACAGCTCGAGAACGTTGGACACTCTAACCCAGGGTACCAGCTTTTGGAAAACAGTTACAAAGTTAGGTTCTGTTTGGTGTTTTCGATACAAAATCCCTTCTATGAATAAAAGATTTTTATACTGAACCCAGTTTCTCCATAACTCTATCGAAGCTCCGTTTCTCATTTGCCGTGGTTCGGGTCTTTTTTTGTTTATGACCCATGAATATACTTCATAGAGTTTATTGCCACTTTGCTGCGAATCTTGCAGTTTTAATCTCTGTAGTTTGTGTAACTGCCAACGTCGACTGCTATAGTTGGTATCGTCTAGCTCTACGTTTAGTGCAATAGTGTTAACGAAAGCTGTTTGTTCCTCATCTTCTGTGTTCATGCGCGAAAGACAGTCAGCTTGTGGGATTTTGTTTCCTGCTTAATGCTTGATGTCAAAATAAATTGCCCAAGTTTTTCTATCCATCTTGCAACCATACCGTCTGGTTCTTTGTAACTATAGATCCACACGAGAGCCCTGTGTTCCGTTATAATTAAAAAAATGCTGATCAATTAAATAGATTTTGAAATAATGGGTGAATTGTACGATTGCGAATACTTCCCGCTTAGTTGCTGAGTAGTTTCGTTGAATTTTACTCAAAGTTTTGCCAGGATATGCAATAAATCTATCCTGAGTTCCTTGTTTTTGTGTAAGAATTGCTCCAATGCCTGTCAACGATGCATCGGCAGTTAATGTATATGGATCCCTATCGTTTGGATATCCTAAAACTGGGGCTTCCAAAAGCTTTTTCTTCAACTCTGCTACCGCACTTGTGACTCTCTACTCCATTCAAATTTATTTGATTTATTTAGTAACCTGTAAAGAAGTTCTGCTGTTTTTCTTAAACCCGGAATAAACTTTCGATAATAGCCCACAAGGCCCAGAAAAGCCCTGACGTCTTTTAGGGATGATGGTTCTTTCATTCTTTCTACCGCTTTTACTTTCTTTGGGTCGACCTCCACACAACTCTCAGATATAATATGTCCTAAAAAGCTGACGAGTTTTCGGAAGAAATAGCATTTTGATCCCCTAATCTTTCTCCGAATAACGCTGGAAAACCAGCTCTAACCCTAACTCGTTTAGATCACGGCAGTCTACAACTAAGCGGTAGGTTCCGTCTTTTTTTTGGTACCAGTAATGATAGTGCTGCCCAATCAGAGTTTTTGGGTTCGACTGACCAAATTTTTAATGGCTTTTAGTTTTTCAAAGCTCATGCTGCCATATGTACGTCTGAATGGCGCCGAATCTTTTTTCAAAGTAATTTTGTGATGAATTCGATGGCAAAATCCCATATCGTTTGAGTTTCGCGAAAACATTGTTTCAAATTTTGTGCAAAGTGACCTCAAATTTGCCATTTCATCACAGGTTAAATTTTTTGAACTTGTGTTTACATGCTTCTTGAAATCAAATCTCTCGATTTTGCATTATTGTCAGGGTTGTTTCGCTGTATTTTTGAAATCATTTCACTTCTTCCCGCAAATGCAATTCTCGCATTTTTGTAAACTTTCTTTTGTTCTACTGTAGGGTTCAGAACTCGAACCCATGCTACTTCATCAACCATATCATTTAGCGATCTCGCTATTAATAAATGTGATTTGTCTTCAAACTCCTTTAGGGGTTTGACTATAAATTCAGTTTGTTGTGCTTTGTTACCTTCTTCATCAACAATACTACATTTAATAAAAACTTCGCAGCGACAAGGTAAATCGTGATCATCTGCCGCAATTTAAAACAAGTTACTGTTACTTCGTTGTGATGGGGACAACTGTAAAGTTTTCCGAATTTTTCCGCAGAACAGTTTGTTTTTTGGGGTTTAAAATACAGTAACATTTGTACAAAAATTCGATGCCTAATAAACAGGGCGTTAGCTCAAATCTGGTCACTAGAAATTCAACTGTTATTTCACATGTAAATTTCTGAAGTTGAACTTGAATATCTGCTGACCCCATTACAGACATTTTCCCATTGTTGGCAATTTTTATATTTTTATTGTACATTTTGATCTGGCTTCTCCCAATTGCTTGTAGAGTGTGTCGCTTATAAAATTAACACTACTTCCACTATCAATTAAAGCCATTATCAATTCGTCTTTTATCATTATTTTTGCAAACAACGCCTCCACTGGGCTCTTTCCGCCACGCAAGGTTTTTACATAGCCAGCTGAAAAAAAAGTCCTGCCTTTTCCACCTGGATTTCGTTTAAATACGGACAATTTCGTTTGAAGTGATTTAGGCTTCCACATTCGAAACAATTTTTGCATTCCCTAGATGCATGGTTTCGCTGACCGCAACGGCGACATTTTTCTTTCTCGAAACTCACCGCTGCCTTTGACTGCTCGGCACGACTCACATATGATCAATTTCGGCTTCTGTTCTCACCTCCCGGCGTTGGCGAACGCGCTCTACTTTCGTAATTGGTTCGTCTATGCTCAGCGCTACTTCTGGAATAGCTATTAGTCCTTCTATTTGTATCTCCGTTTTCTCTTGAACTCCGCTCACTACCGCGCAGAAACTCTTTCGGCCGCGCTCCTTGCGATGAAAACTTTTGATTCTCTTGCCTATTAGGTTTATTAGTTTGCAGTGTTCTCACTAGTCCTTAATCGAATTAAGTAATTGTGAATTTTCCTTTGAATGGATGGCAGAAACCCGCGGCTCATTGTCCTCCTCCTCAATTCTCGTGACTGCTTCTATATGTAGAGCTCTCTCTAAAGCTCCGTCTAAAGTCATATCCGCGTCACCTAAGTTCTTTCTCAAGTCGAGTCGCACCTGACTATTTTCTATACCTTCATGGAATCCCCTAAAAATGAGATGTTCTCTGATCACTGTGGACTCTTGGGGGTACGCTTTGAAAGCTAATGTTTGCAAATCACCGAGAAAATCTGTTAATTTTTCAACGGGCTGCTGGACTCTCCTACCTAGCCTCCCCCGGAACACTACTGGTTTCTCATTATAATGTTGTCTGAAAGCCTTTACGGTCTCATCATAACTCTTTCTAGTGTCCTCCAAAAGTGTACGATTTAAATCAATAGCCAAATTTTGTAACCTTAACGCGAAATAATGCGGCCATTTATCAATTTCGGTCTCGGCGCTGTTTACGTTTTCTTTTTTGCCACTTTTGAAGTTGTGACAAAAACTCAAAGTGTGTAACATAACTTTCAAAATTATTTGATCCAGTAAACGGTTCCAGTAACAGCGTTTTTGAGGAGTGCCGCGCCATCCTTATTTTATTTAAAAGCTGTTGTTATTCAAAGTCTTTCACAAATTCTGTTCGAAACTCGAACTATTTTTCCGACACTCTAGTTAACAGCTTTTAAATATTATTGACACTCCAATTCCCTCTTCAATAAATGCGAAAAACTCAAAGTTTATTGCTGGAGTTTAAGTCAAATTAAAACAAATTAAAATATTGATGTTTTTGAACGCTACTTTATTATCAAAAAAACATGTACGCCCTGATTTATGCAATTCGAATTTTCAGGAAGACCTCTCTTGAAAGTTCGAAGATGGCGGTTGTTCTTGTCGATTCCCGACAGCAGTCCACAAATCCTCTTCCGGGTCGTGATGTTAAGACGTCAAACTCGAGTTTACAAGTTGGTTTTCAAACAATAAATAGATTTCCCTTGGAAATTAGTACAGCGCTCAATATTATTGGGTGGTGGTTTTCTATTTACTTTAATCTCTGTCGCCACTACAGCAGCCTCCCGTGTGCAATATTTATTATCTTTAGTAATTAGGCGTGGTACTTGTTCAAAATACAAGGATTGAAATTTAATTAATAAGTAGATAAAAGCAGAAGAGAATGGTTTCAAATAAATGAAGATCTAATAGAGTGATTAACTCTGAAGGTAGGTTTGGTGTTCAATGAATGAGTTTTATCCTCAGTTTTGTCCGTACCCAATATCGGTTCTATCACCGTGATAAATAAACCAAGTAAATATTGATATGTCACAATTGTTAATATTGCTCGAAGCCCGAGGTTTGTCTATTTCAATTTGTCGACACCTATCAAGATTGTGTCAGTCATTAATCAGGTAATAAATTAAAATTTAAACAAAATCTGTGACCTTGTAACCCAGGGTTCTTAGTACACCTTTTTTATATACGTGTGACACTCACACCTGGGACTACTTTGAAAGGCACTGCGCCCCCAATGGAACTAAACCGAGAACTCATGTTAAAAATAAAACAATAATTGGTGAATGGTGGCCCTATTAGTGCGATAATTGATGATAAACTTATGAAATGGTCAACTGTAGCTAGACGGATACGCCAAGTTTTTCTTAGTCAACAGCCCGGTTGGGTTCTACCGGACCAAATGTTGATTAATTTCAAGGCCCGTCCTCTCCTAGCTTAGACGAGTGCGAGTCGATATTTCACAAATTTAAAACATCGCCCCAAAAGAAATTAATCAGAGCAAACTCACAAACCAAAAAACTAATTCCCCAGAAAAATATCCCATAGTTCCCGGAGCACGAATATGACAGGCGTCTCATTCTATTCTTCAGAAAGCAATTGCCACGCAATGGTATCATTCATCAATGGTACCAACTTATTTTAAGATTACTAGCTTCTGTGAATCTGTACATGGACTAATGAACGTTGCTGAAGGAATCGACAAGCTGGCTACAGATTTTTTAATAGTAGCAGAACTTTTAATCCTTTGGACGTCATGAGGCGAGATAAGTGTTCTATTGCAACGGGACCAGATAAACTGAGAACATCATCTTGAAACAATGCTCAAATCCCTTAGCAAGTCATTAAAACTAGTACTCCAGACGGTACCAAACAAGGGCATGTACCCGAAGTATTGGAAAATCAGTGAAATCTGACCAATCTTCAAAGAAGGTAATTACCGACCCATTAGTCAAGTATTACCGACCCATTAGTTTTCTTTGCTACATATCTAAAGAATTTGAAAAACTTATCTTCAATGCCCTCTATAGGCACTGAAAAGTATGGCTGCATCAAAATCAGTTTTGATTAAAAAAAACAGATCTGCCACAATTCAACTTTTGATTTTCCTAGACTCCATCAATAGTAAGTACGACTATGAGACGGTTGATAAACTCACAATCTTGTACTTGGACTTCGCCAAAGCTTTCGACAAAGTTTCCCATAATTTCCTTATAGAGAAGCTTAGGAGAAGCTTTATAGAGAAGTAGGCGGTAAATTGTTGAAACTTCTGCATTCATATCTTGAAGACAGTCAGCAGCACGTGAAGATAAATGATGATTGCTCCGATTACCTGGATGTCACGAGTGGTGTGTCCTAAGGATCCATCCTCGGACCCCTCCTATTCCTGATTTTCATTAATGATCTACCCAAAAAACACGAAATAGAAAACTACGGCTTTGCGGATAACTTTAAAATGATCGCACAGAGTCAAACAGAAATGAAAGCCGGAACCACCCACATCGAAATGTGGTGCAAGGAAAGCCAAATGGAGCTCAAGGCCTCAAAATGCAAGCTACTGAATCTAAAAGCTCAGCTTTCATCAAGTCTAAACAAAACTCACCTGACAGAAGCCCTAATAGAGCGAGACTTAGGGCTCCTCATTTCCTCAAATCTCAACTGGACATACAATTGTCAAATCCGGATCCAAAAAGCATCTTGTGCGTTTTTCCAGATAAAGCGTAACATATCAAACAAAAGCAGCATCTCAACAAAGCTACACACCTACGCAAGATATGTTGTATCAATCTTTACGTACTGCTCGCAAGCGTGATACGCCAGCAAGACAAACCTGTCAATATTCAAATCACTTCAGGTAAAAGCGACAAAGTGGATTGTCAATGGATAAGTATCAGTATACAAAGAACACCTACTAAAGCTCAAACTGCTGCCACTTAGTATGTATGCTGAGTTGCACGACTTGCTGCTTCTGATATTGCCTGACCGGAATGAATACGATGTTGAAATTGGGAACACGTAGGGATAAAATGAAACAAATAATAGGCAAAAAGCAGATGTGAATTTGAAAAAAAAATTGTAGTAGCCTTGCAAAGGCAGATGAAAACTTCTTCCATCAAACAAGGCACCTCTACAACATTGTCTCACGCGTATACAGAAACCACGGCGAAATATTCAACATGCAAACAATTACTAACATCTACTGGGGATACTTCACAAAAAGTTTTAGTCAACTGAACAAGTGCAACTGGCGAAAAATGTGAAACTGTGGAACATGTAACAACTTGAATAAGTTAAACTGAAATAGACTGATAAACACTGGGATTGACAACCCAGGGGCAATAGCCCGAAGCTTGTACTACTACTACTACTACTACTACTACTACTACTACTACTACTACTACTACTACTACTACTACTACTACTACTACTACTACTACTACTACTACTACTACTACTACTACTACTACTACTACTACTACTACTACTACTACTACTACTACTACTACTACTACTACTACTACTACTACTACTACTACTACTACTACTACTATTACTACTGTTTCAACACTTTAATTCCAAATATGAAATAAAGGCACGGTTGGCAACAAATACAAACAAAACAAGAAGAGTTATTTGTTTGGTTATTCTGTGAAGTGCTGTACGACGAAATTGTTGAAGGCATTCTTTGACCCAGTTGCTGCTTTCTCCTGCAATCTGGTGAACGATACTTTGTTTCGTACACAGTCTCCTTCGATTTGACTCATCCACGTTTTCCGTTGCCCCCAAGGAGCGCGTCTAGCATGGACGTATTGATCGGGCGGGTCCCAATCGAAGGCACTGCGGGCTAATCTTCCTGGCTCCATTCTCTGGATGTGTCCGTACCATTTTATCCGTTTGAGCATGATCATCGTGGATAGTTGGGGCATTCGTGATCTTGACATATTTTCTTCGTTCGTTGCTTTCTCCAGATATGACACACGTAGAATTCTCCGAAGACAACCACAGTGGAAACTCTCAAGTTTTCTCTCCATTAATTTCGAAAGAGTCCAAGTCTCTGAGCTGTACAGCACGGCTGATAAAACGAGTGCTTTGTACAAATTGCACTTGAGGTGCACGCTGAGCTGCTTGCTCTTCCAGAGATTTTGGAAGTTAGCAAACCGTTGTCTACCTTCTGCAAGTTTGCAATTGACTTCCTGCAGGTCTCCATGCTTGAGGCTGACATATGATCCGAGATACTTGAACGCTTCTATGTTTTAAAACTCGTTTCCGAGAACATCTTGTACTTTGCAGGAAAACACGCGTGTGGCAACTGCTTTAGGTTTGCCACAGTATCTCGATTGGTGAACTTTTCGGCCATTGACTGTTTTGAACTTTCTTTCACACTTGTCACAGGTAAGGCTCGCCTCTAGTTGCTCGAACTTTGACTTGTCGACGACATTCTTTGACAAACCGGCTTTGCAGAATCTTGTTTGATGCACTTTGCGTCCGGTAACTGTACTGAATTGCCGCTGACAATTCTGACATCTTAAAGACTCTTGGTCAGCCACCACTGACCGACTCTCATTTTCTAGCGACTCTGAATCTGCTACCGCAGATTGTTGTTGTGAAGCTACCAACGCTGGCTTAGCCACCGCTAAGCTTTTCAATCTTAGCTTCCGGCCATCTTGTGTTTCGAACCAGCCCGCTTTCTTTTTCGTTCCCAGCAGCACCTCCGTGCTGA
>NC_134468.1:62555318-62566053 GCF_964194025.1 Convolutriloba macropyga
TGTCTCTGCCAGGAGTCCTAGTTTGCCTTTATGTGTTCCAGTGAGTATCTCCACGTTCTGTTGGATACTAGGCACTGCAACAACATTTGGGCTGTCGCATTTTACGCCCATATTCTTTGTTTTGGCCACATTAATCTTCAGACCAGCGGCTTCCGCTAGGGCCTCGATTCGATGTAGGTTTTCTTGCACCTCACTGTCTGAGACCCCCACGAGAGCAACATCATCAGCAAAATCTAAGTCAGCCACCAATCTCCCAATGTCTAATCCTCCATGCACCGAGTTAGCTAAAATGTAGTTGATGACAAGGCCGAATAGGATTGGGGACCACACATCACCCTGCCTAACGCCTGTTCTGACATCAAATAAGCGTCCCTTCTCACCTTCGGCTTTGACTCGACATTTGAATCCATCATAGCTGTTTCTTATGATGTTTATCACTTTTTGCGGCAGACCATAGTGTTTCATTATCTGGTACATCTGCTCACGATCGACAGAATCGAATGCCGCTCGAAAGTCTATGAAACAAAAGCTAATATCCAATTGAAACGCCATTGATTTCTCTATTATTTGACGCAGGGCAAAGAGTTGATCGGCGCATCCTCTGCTTTTTCTGAAGCCGCACTGCTCTTCCCTTAAGACGCGATCCACTGAATCTTTGCATCGATTGAGAGTAACGGAAGCGAACACTTTGCCTGGTACTGACAATAGAGAGATCCCTCGGTGGTTCGAACACTCTGACCTCTTTCCTTTACTCTTGTATAATGGGACAATTTCTGCTACCTTCCAGTCATCGGGCAGAACTTCCGTCGACCAACATTTATCTATGATGTCCCAGAGCCACTCGACAATACCCTTGTGTGCTTTCAACATCTCACAGGAAATGTTATCGGGTCCACTTGCCTTGCCATTCTTCAACCTGTGGACAGCTTCAAGCACTTCTTCAAATCGAATTGGGCTCAGGTCAATCGGCAAGCTTTCAGCTGCTTCTTCGGGATCCAATCTCGTACTGCAACTGAATGTTGAGGGATTCAGGAGTTGACTAAAATGTTCCGTCCAGCGTTCAAGTCGTTCCTCTTTCGTCCGTAAGTTGACGCCAGTGCTTGAAACTAATTTGGTCAACTGGGGCCTCTAGTTTCGGCAAATCTGCTGTGATGCCCCAAAAACCTCCTTTAAGTTGCCTCTGTCCGCGAAGCTCTGCACTTCTTGGCCTTTGCGTTCAAGCCATGCCCGTTTGTCTGCACGTAGAGCTTTTCTTACTTCCTTACAGCAGTTTGTGAACTCTAACAGCGCCTCCGCGCTGCTGTGTTTCTTTAACTGTAGATCGGCTCGTTTCCGGATAAGTTCCAGAGAATCTGGAGAAATCCAAGGTTTGTTCACTCGCTTGTCCGGAAGGAGGCATTTCACTGCTGCTTGGTTCAGGGCTTTTCGAAAATTGTCCCAAGACTGCTCTGTATTCTCGAAATCGCCGCTCTTATCAAGATGTAACTTGACCTCCTGCGTGAATAAGTCACGCGTTGTTTCATCTTGCAGCTTTGCAGAACTGATTCTGGGCGTGAAGCATGACTTTTACAAAAGTTTCATAGATACTTCCGCAATGACCAGTTCGTGATCGGTAATTGTGGTTTTCCCTCTTCTGGACCTCACATTCGTCAGACATCCTCTGTATCTCTCTGCAAACAGAATGTGATCCAGCATCTTTTTTCGACAACTCGGATCGGGAGGGTTGAAGGTGTACCGATGCACTTGTCGATGCTGGAACCATGTACCACCTACGAGCAATTTGTGTGAAGTGCAAAATGATAACAACTTTTCAGAGTTTTCATTTTCTTCACCCATTCCAAACGGGCCTCTGCAGCTCATGGTGTCATTCAACTGGTGTCCAGGCTCTGCATTGAGGTCACCGATGACACAAATACGCTCCCTATGTTTGAAACTGAAAACTAGGTCTGAAAGTTGACTCCAAAACAAATCCTTCTCTTGGAGACTAGCTTCATTCGTAGGTGCGTAGCAGACAACAACAGCTAGATTGGCTCTCCTCTGAGCCGCGAACTTGACGTAGCAAATACGTTCACTTAGAGCCACTTGTTCTACGATGCTGTTTATCAATGACTTCTTTACAGCAACGCCCACTCCTCCTTGTCTCGACTTTACACCAGACAACCACGAGTCAGACAGGTAGAGCTTGTGGTCTCCGAGATCAATTTCTTGCTCCTGCAATCTCGTCTCCTGCACTCCCAGAATATCCAACTTGTATTGCGCCAGATCCATTTTCAAAGCCTCTAAAGATCCGGCTTGGGTCAGTGTTCTGACGTTTAAAGTTGCAATTCTGAGTTGGTTCCTCGGGAGATTCTTAGCACCCCTTACCCGGGACTCGGGGCCATGGTTGAATGTACTCATTGCTTTGGTGTTTGAAGGCTGAGATACGACTAGTTGCGCCACAAACTAGAAGACCAGCGCCTCGTTAGCTCGACCATGTGAGCGGAAAGCCGCAGCACATGACCTACCCCCAGGGGACACCACGTGGAGGTGAGGTTGGATTTTGTCCCCCACTACTACTACTACTACTACTACTACTACTACTACTACTACTACTACTACTACTATACTACTACTACTACTACTACTACTACTACTACTACTACTACTACTACTCCTACTACTACTACTACTACTACTACTACTACTACTACTACTACTACTACTACTACTACTACTACTACTACTACTACGAATGACTTTATTCAACAATTGCGTCGCGACAGGAACGGTCAACAATCTGGAACAATGCACAAAATCTAATACAACCGTGCGCCAAACAGACTATGACGGGTTGCACCTAAACAAGTATGGCCTCACTGGAATGCCAAAATTAAAACAAAATTATCAGCAAACACTTCTCCTTCAGCAAATCAAGCAGCCTCAAACCAGAGAACATAAAATGTGCAGTATCGTGCAATTGCCTAAGTTTTATTGAACCAAGAATGCCTACTTTCTGTACTGCAGGACGACAGCAGTCTCCTGTGTCTTCTTTTCATAGAATAATTCATAAGTAAGGTGAGTAAAGACACACTGTAAATGAAGAGCCAACCGTGTAAAAACTTGCAGAAAACGTTGCAATAAACCAACTTATGTTAGATAGTCAACAAAAAATGTTACTTCAACAGAGCGTTGGCGCAACGGTAGTATGCTTGCATGTTTTTAATGGTTCTGGAGATAAGGTTGTAAAAATTGGAAGATTTTAGAAGAGTTCCTGCATTTCGGAACAACTCTAAATTTATCTTAGCTAACTCCATTTACATAGAACTAACGCTAGGAGTGCTCAAACTTACTATCTTCAGAGCCGACCCGAGGCATAGTACCTTTGTACGAAAGCTCTGCTGAAAAACACATTCGTTCTTTTCATTTGGCAACAACTCGTTTATTACACGGAAATAAGGAACTCCTACAATAAAACGTGAGACATGGGTATAAACCACAAAAAAACATAGCGTGGTCAGATCAGTACCTTTTTACAGTATAAGCACATGACAATTAAATGCACTAAGATAATTAATGAGGTCACAGCTTTGATACAGTAAGTAAATGTCAAGATATTTCTCCTCTGCAATCAGACTGTCTCCAAGAGCAAATGAGAAATTATTATTGCTGCCGTAAAAAATCATTTGAAAATTGAGACAACATAGCATTGAAAATCAGCATGTTCTCACAAACGTGGTGACGGAGAATATTGAGAGAAAAATTGACGAAAACAAATACTTCAAACTTCACAGTGTCCTCTCCCCCATTGCCGTAAACACGGATAGATCCGATATATCTCTGACCCTCTCTAGGATACTTCCTCACCTAACCATCAGCGGAACAAAAAACACGGACGATGGACCGAACAATAAGACCATCAAGCGTAGACTGCGTGCATGGCACAGCTGCAACTTCTCAGAACTATTCTTTTATGCGAAGGCAATAAAAATGAGAATGATTTCAAAGAACAAAAAGCAACGATCTGACCTTAAGATGTTCAACGATTTCATGTCTAATGGTAAGATCAGTAATGCTATTCGCGTTCTTTTGGATGAGCATAAAGGCGGCGTGCTCGCACCTAGCGATCTCATAGACGGTAGACCGGTCCTCGAGATTTTACGCGACAAACATTCTGAAGGGCAACCCTTGGAGCCCAACTGACATGAGAATGAACATCTACGCATGCTTCCCTACCACCCCGCTTTTTTCGACAAAATCATTGCAGGCTCGTCTTAAAGCATGCAATGCAGGCTCATGGCATCGCCAGGCCTTCAGGTCTTGATGCTGATGACTGGCGTAGACACTTTTTGCTTATGGGCAAACCTCCATGAACCTGAGCAAGCTTTCTGCCAAGTTTTCTAAAAAATGGCCACATCCATAATATCACCGGATGATTACATACCATGATTGTAGGTTAGTGGCTCTGGATAAATGTCCAGGTGTGAGACCTATTCGTATTGGTGAAGTAATGCGTCGCACAACGGACGCATAATCGTTGACTGCATCAGGCAAGATCTAGCATCCCTCGTTGGAAACATGCAGCTATGCCTGGGCCAGAAAACCGGCATAGATCATGTCATAAATTCGCTTTGCCACAGATTTGATGATCCCGAAAACGAAACAATTCTACTAATTGAAGCCAAAAAAGCAATTGACGTACTCAATAGACAAACAGCATTAGAGAACGTAAAAAACCTCAACCCCAAGTTTGCATGTTGTCTTACAAAATTTCTATAGCCACCCGTATCATCTCTACATCGGTAAGTCGACCATTCTGTACCAGGAAGTACGACACAAGGCGATCTTCTTGCGATGGCAATGTAAGGAATTGCAATCTTACCCCCAATAACAACACTCCACAACGACTCCGTGAGACAAAAATGGTATTCTGATGATCGTCTGTCGTCAATAATTTGAAATATATCAGGGCGCTCTTCGACAAACTCACTCAGCTTGTCCCAAGTGCGGATACCTTGTCAATCCTCCGAAATGTTAGTTGATAATTAACCCAGGAGGCGAGCACCAAGCGTCAATTGTGTTTGCAGGCACAAATGTGGAAATCACGCAGGGCGTTCGAGTCCTGGTATTAGTGAACAGACGCTCTGAGGCCAGTAAATATTTCTTGAAAGATGCAGAAATTAAATACACAAAGGTTTGGACAGTCTTGGTCAATTTGCTCTCAACTCTGCTCAGAATGCCATGTTTGACGAAGGGGTTCCATAGAAGTTGACCTTCTCTTTTTGTACTACAGCTTCCATGGACGAGGTTTTGGACAAGGTGGAGGAGCAGCTTGGCCGAGTCATACCGAACGTCGTCGGCAAATAAATAATCCAAGAGGAAAAAGAACTTCTTTCTCTCCCTCTCAGAATGAGTGTCTTTACATCGCCCTCCCACAAGATCTTCAACAATATTTTGAGCAATCTATTGAACTCTTAAGTCAATTGGTGTCATTCAAAAATGATTCATTTGATATTCAACAATGCGAATTAGAACAAACTAAGATCAGTCTAAGACAGAAAGCAGACATGCAACGTGAAATCATCTCGAAAAGATCCAGAATCAAAAACAATCTATCCGAAATGAAGTATGCCATCCAGCTGGCCTCGGAGAAAGGAGCATCTAGCTGGCTTAACACACTTCTGTTAAAAATCCTTGATTTCAACCTCACGAAGACTTGGTTCTGTGATGGAATAACACTTCGCTACACATCGGAAGCGAAGAACGCGCCAGTCATATGTCAATGCGGGAAAAAATTTAGCCTCAACCATGCCTACATTTCACCAAAGGGTACACGCAGCTACGACACAAGGAATTCAGAGACGTGTTTGCAAACCTGATGGATGACGTTTTCCACGATGTCCAGATAGAGCCAAAACTTCAGTCGCTCCATGGAGATATTTTCTTGATAAATTCCACCACTACTGATCAGGACATCAAAGCAAACGCTTGTGCTTTAATCTCACTTTCTTTCATGTAAAGAATTTCAACCCTCATGCGAAGAGCTGCCCTAAGACCATAAAAGATGCATACAAATAGCACGAGAGCACCAAGTGAAACAAATACAAAGAGCAAATCCACAAAATTGAACACAACAGCTTCAATGCATTGGTTTTTGCTTGCTCGGGCGGTAATGGGCCATCAGCATCGCGCGTTATGAAAAAACTTGCAACCAAGATCAGCGAAAAACGCGGAGAGCCGTACGGAGACACTATGAACTATATCCGAACGGAAGTCAGCTTCGCACTTTTGAGGAGCTGTGTTCTCTGCTTGAGGTGATGTTGCGCCCTCAAGCCACGTGTTCTCGTGTTCTCAGTGAGACTTTGGTTAGCGCCGTCGTGGAGGAGAGAAGGCTGCACAGAGTGTTTGGCAGCTTAACTTTATTCCCAGGCTTATTATTTAATATCCCATTTTTACTTTGATCCCTCCATACCAGTTCTGTAAGTGTGCTATATATATATATATATATATATATATATATATATATATATTTACATGTTTATAAATATGTATATATATATATATATATATATATATATATATATATATATTTACATATACATATATATATATATATATATATATATATATATTTATATATATATATATATATATATATATATATATATAGGTGGTTTCCTCTCCACTTGTTGGTGATTTTTATGACTGGGCCGTCTTTACACAGTCTGGAGGGGAACTGCTTTGAGTTAAGCGTCCGGCTAAGTGCTACTCATCATCCCCTTTTTTCCGACCTAAATCCATCGTTGCCGAATGATGAACACGGCCCCTTATTTTCAATATGAGTTCCAAAAAAATCTAACTGAGGAAAACGACAAAAAATAGAGGATTGAAGAAGGCAAGGGATAGGACCCGAAAAAAGACCAAAGGTGTGAGAAAATTATAAATACAGCAATAATGAATTATCTAAATATCAATATTCAGCTAACTGACAGGTGGAGTTTTGATAACTAAAATGAGATTTGTGAATTCACTCTCATGAATTTTGCTAATTGCTGGGATAATTTCATTTGATAGTCTTTATCAAAGATGCGGAAAAATTACATAGAGTACATGATGAGTTAAAATTCCCTCCGGAGAATGTTAAAAATGAACTATGTGAAAACTATTTTCAGCGGAGACATAGATTATCCTGGCAATTTTTGTACAGTAAAAAGTACAACATAACGAAACTCTACTTTAAAAGAACTCAATTTATCAGGCAAACTGCAATATTTGAAAACAACCAATGAAAAAATGTGGGTTCTTTTTGCTGTCAGTGAAACCTGGAACGAAAAAGACATCTTGCCTAGCACAAAAAAAACTATACACTACAGTAATTAAAGTACCCTAAAACACATCATCAGTTTTAACAGACTGTAATCATAAACCATCAAGAATCAACTGTTTGAGACTATGTCATACAACATGCCAGGACCTGCTAACCTAACTTTCAAACAAACATAAATCACTAGATTGTAAGGCAACCTATCTGAAAAACAATGATAACTTCAAGTTCACCAACTGGCAAAAAGTGCACTGCATGATGAGTAAAAAGAACTGGTATTACCTAACCAAAAGACAATTTTTGGTTAACAAAACCCATCTCTGGATAGAGCCTCTCTCTTTGAAAAATAAAAGCGATCAATATGGAAAAGACCATTGGAAATACTAAAATCGAAACCCAACTGAGACAAACTACTTTTTCTTGTTTAATAAATTGATAACAAAAATCTGGCAAAGTTGCTTTTAAAATGTTTACCGGTGAAGTTAATTCAGATGGTAGAGTTGTTTCTTAAGCACGAAAAAACTTTGAAAAAGATCCTAATTGAAAAAAATTCAGCTTTTCCAAGTTAGATTGTTTTGAGATAACAAACAGCTTTTGAAGTCTCAAACAAACCATCTTTCTACAACTCTTAACGTCTCAATTTATTTGATTTTTGAAACTTGTCTCAATAACAGATAATTAGTTGAGCAGTGAAAATAAAGGTTAATCAAAGCAAACAACTCTCAACACATAAACTGCCTGTCATGTCCAATTAAAAATCTTGACGTTGATACTTTCTTTAAAAAAAAATCAAATTCGTGGTTATCAGGTTGGTTTCCTACCAAAAACATTAATTAGTGTACAAACTCTTTGCTTCCTAAAAAGACTACACTTCTGATAACAAAAACAATAACTGAAGAGCCGGCAGTTTTCTACTTAGATGACCTGAAAACGTTCAACAATTTATCCGATAATGAACTTATAGCTGAATTAGCAATATCAGAATTAGTCGGCAAAGCATTAGACTTCATTGCAGAATACTCGACTGCTACAGGTCCCATTAAATCTTTTTAAATCTAAACAGCGGATTTGCCGCAAGGGTCGTTGCTGGGCCAACTACTATTTATTCTTCAAACAAACTAGCCACCATAAAAGAGTCTTACATATGTCTTAGATCTTAGCTTTAAGTATGGTCACTCAGACGACTACACCTCAATGAGTGACATCTACGGTTCCTAGGAAAATGACTTAAGAAGACTGATTAATATCTGCCTGCAAAATCTTTGGTTGTCCATGATTCATTCGAAATTCAACAATGTGAATTAGAACAAATTAAGATCAGTCTAAGACAGAAAGCAGACTTGCAACATGAACTCATCTCGAAAAGATCCAGAATCGAAAATAATCTATCCGAAATGAAGTATGCCATCCAGCTGGCCTCGGAGAAAAGAGCATCTAGCTGGCTTAACACGGTTCCGTTATAAAAACTTGGTTTCGACCTCACGAAGACTTGGTTCTGTGATGGAATAACACTTCGCTGCACATCGGAAGCGAAGAACGCGCCAGTCATATGCCCATGCGGGAAAAAATTTAGCCTCAACCATGCCTACATTTTGCCAAAGGGTACACGCAGCTACGACACAAGGAGTTCAGAGACGTGTTTGCAAACCTGATGGATGACGTTTTCCACGATGTCCAGATAGAGCCAAAACTTCAGTGCCTCCATGGAGATATTTTCTTGATAAATTCCGCCACTACTGATCATGACGCTCGACTGGACATCAAAGCAAACGCTCGTGTTTCAATCGCACTTTCTTCGATGTGAAGAATTTCAACCCTCATGCGAATAGCTGCCCTAAGACCATAAAAGATGCATACAAATATCACGAGAGCATCAAGTGAAACAAATACGAAGAGCGAATCCGCAAAACCGAACACAACAGCTTCAGGGCATTGGTTTTTGCTTGGCTCGGGCGTTAATGGGCCATCAGCATCGCGCGCTATGAAAAAACTTGCAACCAAGATCAGCGAAAAACGCGGAGAGCCGTACGGAGACACTATAAACTATTTCCGAACGGAAGTCAGCTTCGCAATTTGAGGAGCTGTGTTCTCTGCTTGAGGGGATGTTGCGCCCTCAAGCAACGTGTTCTCAGTGAGACTTTGGTTAGCGCCGTCGTGGAGGAGAGAAGGCTGCACAGAGTGTTTGGCGGCTTAACTTTATTCCCAGGCTTATGCCTTAATATCACATTTTTACTTTAATCCCTCCATACCAGTTCCATAAGTGTGCTATATTTTTATATATATATATATATATATATATATATATATATACATATATATGTATGTATGTATATATGTATATATATATATATATATATATATATATTTATATAAATATATATATATATATTTACATGTTTATAAATATATATATATATATATATATATATATATATATACTTCTTTACATATATATACACTTGTTGATGATTTTTATGACTGGGCCGTCTTTACACAGTCTGGAGGGGAACTGCTTTGGGTTAAGCGTCCGGCTAAGTGCTACTCATCATCCCCTTTTTTCCGACCTAAATCCATCGTTGCCGAATGATGAACACGGCCCCTTATTTTCAATATGAGTTCCAAAAAAATCTAACTGAAGAAAACGACAAAAAATAGAGGATTGAAGAAGGCAAGGGATAGGACCCGAAAAAAGGCCAAAGGTCTGAGAAAGATATAAATACAGCAATAATGAATTATCTAAATATCAATATTCAGCTAACTGACAGGTGGAGTTTTGATAACTAAAATGAGAATTGTGAATTCACTCTCATGAATTTTGCTAATTGCTGGGATAATTTCATTTGATAGTCTTTATCAAAGATGCGGAAAAATTACATAGAGTACATGATGAGTTAAAATTCCCTCCGGAGAATGTTAAAAATGAACTATGTGAAAACTATTTTCAGCGGAGACATAGATTATCCTGGCAATTTTTGTACAGTAAAAAGTACAACATAACGAAACTCTACTTTAAAAGAACTCAATTTATCAGGCAAACTGCAATATTTGAAAACAACCAATGAAAAAAATGTGGGTTCTTTTTGCTGTCAGTGAAACCTGGAACGAAAAAGACATCTTGCCTAGCACAAAAAAACTATACACTACAGTAATTAAAGTACCCTAAAACACATCATCAGTTTTAACAGACTGTAATCATAAACCATCAAGAATCAACTGTTTGAGACTATATCATACAACATGCCAGGACCTGCTAACCTAACTTTCAAACAAACATAAATCACTAGATTGTAAGGCAACCTATCTGAAAAACAATGATAACTTCAAGTGCACCAACTGGCAAAAAGTGCACTGCATGATGAGTAAAAAGAACTGGTATTACCTAACCAAAAGACAATTTTTGGTTAACAAAACCCATCTCTGGATAGAGCCTCTCTC
>NC_134468.1:62566253-62740178 GCF_964194025.1 Convolutriloba macropyga
AAGATCAAAAGTGTGAGAAAATTATAAATACAACAATAATGAATTATCTAAATATCAATATTCAGCTAACTAACCAGCGGAGTTTTTATAACTAAAATGACAATTGTGAATTCACTCTCATGAATTTTGCTAATTGCTGGGATAATTTCATTTGATAGTCTTTATCAAAGATGCGGAAAAATTACATAGAGTACATGATGAGTTAAAATTCCCTCCGGAGAATGTTAAAAATGAACTATGTGAAAACTATTTTCAGCGGAGACATAGATTATCCTGGCAATTTTTTTTCAGTAAAAAGTACAACATAACGAAACTCTACTTTAAAAGAACTCAATTTATCAGGCAAACTGCAATATTTGAAAACAGCCAAAAAAATGTGGGTTCTTATTGCTGTCAGTGAAACCTGGAACGAAAAAGACATCTTGCCTAGCACAAAAAAACTATACACTACAGTAATTAAAGTACCCTCAAACACATCATCAGTTTTAGCAGCCTGTATTCATAAACCATCAAGAAGCAACTGTTTGAGACTATGTCTTACAACATACCAGGACCTGCTAACCTAACTTTCAAACAAACATAAATCACTAGATTGTAAGGCAAACTATCTGACAAACAATGATAACTTCAAGAGCACCAAGTGGCAAAGAGTGCACTGCATGATCAGTAAAAAGAACTGGTATTACCTAACCAAAAGACAATTTTTGGTTAACAAAACCCATCTCTGGATAGAGCCTCGCTCTTTGAAAAATTAAAGCGATCAATATGGAAAAGACCATTGGAAATACTAAAATAGAAACCCAACTGAGACAAACTACTTTTTCTTTTTTTTTAATCTGCAAACATGTAAATTAAACTAACCACTTGGTTAATATTACATCTTAAAAATTTATTAATCAAACATTATTTTTTTCTAATATATAACAAACTAAGGTTCGGTTTTCTTAAAATAATTTAATAAAAAATATGTTTAAATCCTGCAACCCTTCTGTCTATTGGAACTCTTTCGTGTCGTTTAAGCATTTCCGCTGTAACTTTTTGTTTAAATTTGGTCTTCGACGTTCTTTTCTAATTATAATTGGAATTGTGTTCCTTTTTCGAATAAAGTTACGAACAATTGAACCATTACTCCATTTTGATTTACATTTTTGTTCTAAGAAAAAGTTATGGGTTCGTTTGTTTACAATAATAGGCACGTTTTCTAAAAATCTGAAATGTTTATTAGAGCGATTCCTTGTTTGTTGGAGAAAATTGAAAAACCTATTTAAAGACACCCGTGTTATTTGGAGCTCTGCTGGAAGAATTTTAGTCTCCAGAAGTAGATCTCTGGCAGTATCGTTTTTGGTTTTGATAAAGCAAACTTTTATTCCCCAGTTTATCTGTTTGTTAATTCTGTCAATAGATTAAGATGTTAAATTTTTAAAAAAATTGCGCTAAAATCTAAATGAGACAGAACTAGTGATTTAAAAAGATTTATTCTTGTTTTTAGCGATACCTGATAACGAACCAAATATAATGATCTGATTGCAGAAGCCATTTTACTGATAACCTTATTTAGTTGAGTTTGGTATGTCAGTTCCCTATCAATTATTACACCTAAATATATACATTTTTCAGATGCTTCCAATCGGTGTCCCTTGAAATCGACAGTTTCAATGATTGGCAATTTTTCATTCCTGAACACCATTAACTCCGTTTTTTTCTCATTCAAAGTTAACCTGTTTTGTTTCATATATTGAGCTGTCTTGTTTAATGTATCTTCAGCTATTAGCTGCAAATTTGCTTCATTCTTTGCATGATATAGAATTGTTGCATCATCAGCAAACTGTAATACATCACAATTCGTTGATACAGCTTCACTGAAATCGTTGACATAAAGTATAAAAATTAGAGGACCTAAGACAGTTCCCTAAGAAACACCGTGATTTATGACAACACAATCTGATTTTGCTATCCCACTTTTTACACACTGTTTTCTATCACAAAGGAAAGAGTTTAATAAGATTCTTGCTTTTTCTCCAATTCCATACCTTTTTATTTTTTTCATAAAAACATCTATAGATTTTGAGTTGAAAGCCTTTGCTAAGTCTAAAAAGAGTGTGACAACAATTTCGTTTTCGTCAACGCATTGGTTTATCTTTTCAGTTAATGAAATGATAGTATCGAGACAGGACTTTTGCTTTTGAAAGCCGAACTGATTCTTGTTAATCAGACCATAAAGAGTTAGGTGGCGAGTTAGTTGTTCAAGTAGTAATCGCTCAAAAATTTTTGCTGGAGCTGGTGTGACTGATATGGGTCGATAGTTTTCTGGTTCTAGTCGGTCTCCCTTCTTATAGACAGGTGTAACATGCGCTGTTTTCAAAATATTAGGAAACGTGTTTTTGTTTATACATTCATTAACGACAAATTGTAAGTGAGTTCCAATAGACAGTTTACTATCTTTTAGTGCCCATGCTGGTATATAGCCCGGTCCGGGAGATTCATGCTTAGGTAGATTATCAATAACATTATACAATTCTTTTCTGGTGACTAGTCGGAAGCTAAATTCCGGTCCATCAAACGTTAGGGAAGAACAATTTGGAGCAACGTCTTTGCCTTTGTATAATCCTAGTCTCGCAAAACAATTATTAAGAACATTGGCATTCTCTCTGTCATCCTCAACAAAATGACTATCTTCCCTTAATTTGTCAATTTTTTCTATTTGGCTGTTGGAATTGATCCTGTTTTTGATGAATTTCCATTGTTTTCTTGAAGTTGGTAGCTGCTGGAAAAAATTCTTTGTGTAATCATCTGCAGCTTTTTTCAGTTTTCTATTCACTGAATTGCGTAAAGATTTGTAAATGTTATAAATCTCTGATTTTGGGTCTAATAAAATTTCTTGTCTCATAAATTGATAAAAAAATCTGGCAAAGTTGCTTTTAAAATGTTTACCGGTGAAGTTAATTCACATGGTAGAGTTGTTGCTTAAGCACAAAAAAACTTTGAAAAAGATCTTAATTGAAAAAAATTCAGCTTTTGCAAGTGAGATTGTTTTGAGACAAAAAACAGCTTTTGAAGTCTCAAACAAAGCAGAATATTAACAAGTTTTGCCATAGTGAATTCACAAAAAGAATCCAAAAAACGCCAATGCACTTTTTCTGAGCAAAACTTCACTATAAAATACCCTATTTGGAGGAACGTATTAGCATACTTTAAAAAGTGGTATATTTAAAAAAGCAATACCATTTCATGCATTAGGTCACTTGAATTTGAACCATCTTTCTACAACTCTTAACGTCTCAATTTATTTGATTTTTGAAACTTGTCTCAATAACAGATAATTAGTTGAGCAGTGAATATAAAGGTTAATCAAAGCAAACAACTCTCAACGCATAAACTGCCTGTCATGTCCAATTAAAAATCTTGACGTTGATACTTTCTTTAAAAAAAATCAAATTCATGGTTATCAGGTTGGTTTCCGACCAAAAACATTAATTAGTGTACAAACTCTTTGCTTCCTAAAAAGACTCTACACTTCTGATAACAAAAACAATAACTGAAGAGCCTGCAGTTTTCTACTTAGATGACCTTCAACAATTTATCCGACAATGAACTTATTGCTGAATTAGCAAAATCAGAATTAGTCGGCAAAGCATTAGACTTCATTGCAGAATACTCGGCTGCTACAGGTCCCATTAAATCTTTTTAAATCTAAACAGCGGATTTGCCGCAAGGGTCGTTGCTTGGCCAACTACTATTTATTCTTCAAACAAACTAGCCACCATAAAAGAGTCTTACATATGTCTTAGATCTTAGCTTTAAGTATGGTCACTCAGACGACTACACCTCAATGAGTAACATCTACGGTTCCTAGGAAAATGACTTAAGAAGACTGAATAAAATCTTTGGTTGTCCACGAAAATATTTGTAGCATCCTTTGTATGAAAAGAAAAGGCAACTCAAATTGTGCCGGCAACTTGTTAATCATGTAGATTGTTTTAAACTTCTAGTGTTTTTATTGACAAAAACTTAACTAGGTGTGCAAGTGAATTAGGACATTTCCTCCAAAGCAACAGGCAAATAACAGGCAATTTTCTGGTATCTCGTTATAAAGCAAGAGCAAGTAACGCTTTCGTTTCTTACGAGCTGAATGCAAAAAAGGACCCTTTTTCACCGATTAAAACATGCGCAAAAACGTTTGGCATCCAAACAAAGGCAATCAAGTGTCATTAGAAAAGAAACAGAAAAAATAGGAAGAAACTTGAAAAACGATCCTTGTTACCCTGTTTAATTACCAAAAAATACTTCTGGCCCATCGGTTTTCTCGATTGGACAAATTCATCGATAAAAATTATTGAAATGCTTAAAAGGACTGACTGGATTTTGTAAACAAGGAAAACCTTCAAACTAAAGTTGAATTTGTTGATGAGATAATTGAAGTGAAATTGTGTTGACTGATTGAAAAAATATAGGCGAGGTATAATTGAATTGAATTACATTTTATATAATTGTAAGAATTTATTAGATTCATTATTAATCCGAATTCTTGTTATCTTTTAATGGAAATCGTATATCTATCGAATATTTGAACAAATATGTAAATATTGTTAGTGGGGTTATTAGAAAAAAGAATGTTTTTACTGAAATGGGACTTAAAAAAAGCAAAGACTACTTCAATTTAGATTAAAAGTTTATTAAAGTTTTCTGAAGTTTCACGTGGGAAGTTGTATCCTACAGAAAACACATCCAAATTATGAGCCTACATTCAACTTACTATTCAAAACATACAGAATTTTTGAACTCTTAATTTATTTGTAGTTAGCAGTTTTATATAGCAATAATGTCTAAGTTTTAGTAGTTTTCGTTTGATTCCCACTATGACAATAAATTCTCAGTATTTTCTCAATTTCCTTCCCGAACAAACGCTCTTCAAATTGCCCGCTTGCTACTCCAGAGTATAATCAATACTTTGAAGCTCCTATTTGTACTTGCAATCATTATATCGAAGGAGTTCCAAAATGACCAATTTCTTTTCTTGTCTCCTACTTTACAAAACGTTTTTTAATAAAAAAATGAATGTAGCAAGTTCTTCACGAATCGATCTTGATTTAATAGAAATTTATTATTTTGACTCATAATTGAAAAATTTGTGATGCAGTAGCAGCAACATCTAATGCCAATGCAAAAAGAACAAGCTTAGTAACAAGTTGAGCAGCACCAACAGTACATGTTCATCCACTCTCTGGGGTCCAACAGAAGATTCGGAAATCTTAGACGGAAAATTAGGAGCTAGGTACCGATTAGGTGCCAGACGCCAGAAAATTGATTTTCTAAAACAATTGCCCTCAGCTCGCTCCTCTCAGCTACTTTCGTGAGCTGCCAGTGGCAGATAAGGAATTTTCTGTGACAGTCCTTACATAGATAGAAGATTTATCAGTGCATACAAATTCGCAATCTGCGGATTTCAACTTCAAGAAAAACTTTTGACAATATCAAAGAGAAACAGAAAGTTGTCATGTAAAAAGTAACCAAACATGCTAACACTGTATTTGATAATTCTGGAGTTGTAGACAGATCAAGTGTGAAACTAAAAGAACCTGCAATGCATCCATATGTATGCCAACACAGCTGCGATTTAAAGTAATGATGCAAACAGATACGGATAAAATGACATAATGAGCAAGATTTGGTTTCAACCGCTTTTAATAATGCTTCATGCATATAGATATCCAATAGCTCAAAAAGCATTGATTTCAACCGCTGGAGCACAAAAGTATTTGGTACAGACACAAAGAAACATCGGACAAAACATATGATAAAACAGTTCGATAGGCGAGCCGTGATGGAACACGTTGAGGAAAAAAATTGATATTTGCACAACAAGGAAGTCATATTTATTCAAACTAGTCCCGTGGTCACAGTACAATCCAGCAAAAAGTCAAACCAATTGAATAAGTTTTATTCTTGTCATATGCCAAATATTTCGTCAAATTGGCCATATGCTGGCAATTACTTTCATTTTATACACATTTTATTACAAGATAAACACAAAAAACTATTGAAGCCACAGTGCGATACTTTACAATCATCAGTAATTACATCAAATTGTAATGTATCCATTCAATTGAGTTGAGACAGAGTTTATTATATACAGCTGAGTTTCCTGAAACTTTGTACTGATGCCTTCATGAGACCGGAGCATTTTTCAAATTTCTGCTTCTCATTTTTTTTTCAAAACTTATGCAAGAACAAGCACTAGAATCTAAATGTTCCTCAAATATCGCGATTACTTTTTTTGTGAAAATTGCAATCAATTAAAAAGTTTACTTCACAGCGCTGAAAAAATGTTCTAAATTGCAAGTACGTTATTCTTCAAAAACTTCCTGATTTTGAAAAAATCACTTCATGACTACTGTGCGAGCCGTTTTTCAAAAACAATGATATTCTTCTGCTATTAAAAGACTTCTCTATTCACATGATTTTTTTACCGTAAACAACATCCGTTCATAAATAATTGACAAACTTTTGAAATGGCATTTCTCCGCAAGCTTGAATTGTACACAAAAGCGAGCACATTCTTGTTACCAATACATTCATCATTAAGTTTTGAACCGTTCCCAAATGAACGGTTTCCGAAAAACAATCTGTGATAAAAATTACTGCTTTTCAAACAATTATAGTTTTCGGATACTGAAATCCTTATAGAAAACAGGAAAAAAGCTTGGAAAAAGTTCAATGTGAAAGAATCTATCTTCAGAAAATTGGAGCGGCAGCAAACGGAACTATAGTTGCATGACACAGACTGGAGTTTGTTAAAAATACAGCCTGTCTAAAACGCTAAAGCCTACAAATGATTATCTAATTTGTACGTTGATTCCACCATCACCAGTACATCTGCGAGCTGAAACTCCCATATAAATTAAACTATTGCAAAACTATGACATCATTACAACCTCAACTTTTCCAAGTACTCATCGCTAATATTTAGGCAAGAAAAATTGGGAAAAAGAGAATGATTATAATCTAAGTAGAGGTTACTAACCTTGACTATACTAGCAACAATTTTGAAATTCCCACAGAGTCTAATGCCTCGGTACAGTTAGAATATTGAAAACTTTGGCAGAACATGGTCTGTAGTCTCACTGCAGATCGAAGTTGAAAAGAGTGTTCAACAAATAATTACCAACAAATAATTAAAAAAAACTGTATCTAATCTAGCAGTCAAATTACATTTTTGTCAAATTTTTACGCATTTTGTAAGACTTCATTGTAACCAATGAACACAAAAGGAAAATGAAATACGTAAACAAGATCTGAATCAAGCTTGTCAATAATCACAAATACCTCTTGTTAATAGACTATTATCACGGTCATTCTAATCTGTCAACACAAGGAGCGTAAGCTTCCATGACATTTGGATCACATCAGGTTTCAAATAACAAACTAAAACATCTTTTATGACAACGAATGTCAAATGTCTTAATACTTAATTGGGATATGAAACAATTGAACATTATTTGTGGAGAGTATCTGACGAGCCGTTAACTTTATTGAAAAATAACAGAAGTAATACATATTTTCTTCAGGCAAAAGTAGTTCCTATAAAACTGGAATAAAGTAGAACACATCATTTCATTTTGTTATTTGTCGCACTGCTAGGAAAATAAATGTGGCAGCTAGTTACCGGTCGATAGTTATTTCTAGCTACAAAAAAGAAACTAAAACTGGAGAAACAAACAACAAAAAAATCTAGTTCTGTGCTCCAGAAAAACACGCTAAATATTCAACTTTCCGCAATTGCACCAAAGGAAGACAATATTGGTTGAATCCGAGAAACCTGAAAAACATTATTCCCGCCGAATTTTTATCAAGATAGTCGGTACTGATTTTACTTGATACAACTTTTTCGTTGTCTGAATTGATATTAGAATTATCACTCAGACAATGAGCCTTGAACAAGATCTATCAAAGGATATAGATTTTGCAAAAAGCGATTAATTGCGCCAAAAAACAAATTTGATACAACTTATTCGTCTAACAATTGTGAGAAATATCCTGAACAGTTGAAGTGGTTATTGGTTGATGACTAATTTTTTTGACTACTCCATTCAAAGAACTATAAAAAATGTCGTACTAAAACAGTTACTAGAGGAACTTTTTTTAAGAATTTTTTTTATAATGAATACGTCATCTGGTTATTGGAAAATCAATTTGCAGAATCAAAGATAACTTTCAACACATTCTCGATTCGATATATTAATAATTTTTTCTCTCTTGGCTTCAATCAAAATTACGGAAATTTGAAAATTTGATGATACCACTGAATTCAGTACACACAAAATCAAACAGAAAGTCATCTGCGGAATTATTAGAGTTGATATCGTTGGACAGTTGCAAAATCAAGATGTGACTCATTGGTAACCGCTTCAGTGAATTTTTCCTCTAATAAAATGTTTGCTCAAACATAACATCTCTCTCCGCTCAGACAAAAGCCAATATTTTAATGCTACGATTTCTGAGACATTTGTAAATTCTGTAAGCCCTTTTAACTGACAAAAGTTCAGTGTTCTCATCAACGGTAGCTCAAAATCTTTCAGAATGACTCAAATACAAAATGAAGCAAGCATTCGTCAAACATAAACAAACAATCAGCCTTCTGGAAAGATCCGAAGGACAACTCAAACAATACCTTGAAATACATGAGAATCAACTCAAGTTGATCTGGTTGTTTTTCAACACAACACAAGCCATTGTATAGTGCTTGGACTCACAACAACAATGATTTTTCATTGCAGGATATCAATGAAACCAATTGACCTTCATTTCAATCACAACGCATTGCCAAACGACTCAGGCAAACTAGATTAAGTTAGTGATTTACAAACAAAGTTAAGTAATATCCTTGCTACAACAAAGGAAATTTTATTTGCTCTCCTCGATATGTATAGAAAAAAACTATGACTACGCCGTTGAAAGTACTTGACTATTGTTCACTACTACACCCTTTAGAGCCAACTGTCCAATCAGAAGAAATACTACAAAAATATTACTACAAATCAGAAATCTACAAAAAATAACAAAATAGCCTCAATGGTTCCTTAAAGTCGGACTGAGACATTCTTTAAACAGTTCTAATTAGAAGATCTCAATAACACTGCTGAACGAAAGTTTCGCGAAGATCTTGTGTTTCCAGGAGCTCCAAAAGAACCTCAACATTTTCAAGCATACATAGATAACATAACCTCCTACCATCCAATAGACAATTGAACTGAACAACAGATAACTTCCAAAGATTTGCAAGTAAAAAATTTGCCACTAGTGGATCCTATTTTCATTCCATCATTATCACTTTTGGTACAATCAATTACACCTCCAGGAAAAAAGTCCACAATCTACAAACAACATTAAAACGTTTCCACAATTTCAGGACCTGAACAAAATAACACACTAACTTCCGAATAATCCGCTGCATCTTCCTGAACGCAAATGCAACACTTTATTTTCATGCAACCACCAGCATCAAATCTGCACAGGCTAGTGAATCCTGAGCAACGAAAGCAAACAATCAAGATATTAACACCCATCAACCTCACAGTCAGTCTCTCAACTACTACTTCAGATCAAACTGCTGTACAACTGTTAACAAAAACGATCAAAAAGTGAACTTCAAGCCGCAAGCACTATATCACAGGTATGGTTGCGAAAAAAACCAACACAGATTTTTTGATCTGGGAAAATATTAGTTTCTTATCACATTATATTAACAAAAAGACCGGATGAATTTACTTTTTTTAATTTAACAAAAAATTTAATCATGTCAGCTTTGCGTAAATTAAAAAACAATCGCAACGGTCCTGGATCTATTATAGACAGGGCACTGAGTATATTCCATTGGCAATGAGCAGTGCTGCAGGTTAACAATTTCAGCACAACTTTTCACAAGTTCAGGCCAGTTGAAATCCTTTAAACGTTTTATCCACTTGCCTATAAAAAATATAATTCTTAACTACTCTTTCACCACCTTAGCAATGCTTATTCTTTATTAACATTTTTCTTTAGATTGCACTGCAACTTGTTGCTCCTAGTTTGCTGGAAATCAGAAATTTTTTTCAATATTTTTCAAGTACCGTCTTTACACAGTCTTTGCCCCCGCGTTCATCCAGAATTAATACTACTTGTTATCGTGGACTGAGCAGACTGGGTAAGCGGCTTATTGCTTTTTTGTCAATCTTGGCTTTAATGAAGAGCGTCTTCTATTCCAGCATATTTTAATAGTGATTTAAATCCTTCTTGTGTAATGCGGGTTCCTTAACATCTAAGTGTACTCTGTGCCATGTTGAATTCTTTCATTTTTCATGCTTTCAACTGCACCCAAATGACGAACAAACGTTTGAAATTGACAGCGCATGCGCATTCAAATTAGGCTAACACAAACTTAATTACGTTGTGCAATGTAAATAGTTTTCTGGATTATTGCACTTTGAGAACCATCCGCAATTAACTTGTTAAGATGCGTATCAAATTTGCGCAATCTTTTCCAAATTTAACCAAATGGACACCTGAAAAACACTTAGAACATATTTTCTTACCAATTGGAGTTAATGAAATATAATTTTCGCCTCCTGGTTCTGTATGACCAGCATGGCAGTTTTTTTTCTTTTCAACAGTAAAAAATAGAGTTTTTTTTAAAAAAAACTGCATAATCATACCGTGAAATCTTGAACTATATTGGATTTTCAAAATCCCCTGGACTTTCAAATTTTGAATACAGGCCAGATTGTTTTTCTCCGTACTTTTTTTTGATGGAAAATTCAACTGCTTATTATTATTCGTATTTAGATCTGACCCACTATTAACCGTATCCATCAGAAAGTCAAATTTTGGGTTGAATTTCAATAGGCAATAGTTTGAAATAGCAATGGGAAGTTTAACACAATTGTTTTGACAGAATATCGAGAAAATACAAAGTATCCCGCAGATTTTACTTCACTGGTCGATTGATTTAAATCGACTACGGTTACTTCTATATTCATTATTGAAGTTTTAATTTTGGGTGATCTTTCAAATTTGACTTATGACAAGCAATTGCCATTTAATATCAAAATATCATGCTTTCAGATTTTCAGATTAACTTAAAACAAATCTCAAAACATTTCAAAGCTAATTTAATGACGAAATTCAATAATTAGAGTAATTACGGCTGGAAGAGCACAGAGACCAGCTGCAAAGTGGCCATCACAACAGCGACGGAGGATTCAAAATGGTTCTGCATTTCGCCAGCTGAAAACACAGCACCGCCGCTTTCGATGATGAACCTATTGCATTGATAACACAGAAGCCCAGTTTCTGTGTCATACTCAAATTGAAAAACAATCTAAAGTTGCACAAAACAAAAGGCAAACAGAAAGAGGAATGTTTTTTCTAAAATAACCTTAACTGTTTGAGGCGCGTGATTGCTTTAAAAAATATTATACATTACAAATATAGTGCTAAATTGAAACGGAGTTTTTTGTACAATTTCAAACAGTTGTTTCCCTGCTGTGCTTTGCGCTATTTTTAACGCTCAATCATTACTCAAACTTGAAGATCTGAGAGAATCAAAAACACAAATTTTGAAAAACTTAATCAAAAACGACTCTCTTGAAAGAAATCTACGTGGAGTTCCATTGATATCTGTGGAGCCCCTACTGCTTCAAATGGAGGGACAATAACCGAATGTTTGATTTTTGATTCGAAATATATTTCGAGCTCAGCTTGTGCTAGATCATCAAAAAACAGACATGGTATTGATTTGCTCGAAAAAGTTGAAGAAAAGAGAACCTTTGAAAGGAAACTCAAATTGATGTTGATGTCAATTGTTATATCGAATCATAATTTCAATTGCAAGATTTTAGACAGACCAGAAAGCAAATCTTTCAGACGCACAAAAATTAATTCAGACGAGAGAAATTTGATGCTGTGCTAACCATATTTCTACGCAAAGTAACAGAACTTCAAAGAAACTGCATACAAGCATAGTCAGTTCTTTATTAGCACTCAACAATGAAATCAGAAAGCATCGCAGGGAACACTTATTCTTACAATTTAATAATACTCAACTCAATTGTGACTATTGTTAACAAATTTTTTTCTTGGTTTTGGTTCCAAAGCAATAATTTGACAATAAATTTTGGCGACAAAACAGAGAAACGGAGATTATTGACTAACATTTGCAGATTCTCTGTCCCAGACACCTAATATTATGAAACACAATTGGTGACCCAAGTGGTAGAGAAAAAGATTATCTTTTGGTTTTTGGCCTCTGAGTCGCTTGTACTTCTGGTCAACTGCTCCTAATCTCTATCCCGTTGCTTTGATACCCATGTCAACAAATGATACCGATAGATTTTCCCCTCAATATGAGATCGAAGTGGCATACAAAGCATATTCAATGAATTGAAAATTAGCACTCAACAAAAAATCGAATAGCGTCGCAATGACACTCATTCTTACAAAATAACAATACTAAATTCAATTAAGACTATTGTCATTACGTTTTAACGCATGGCTTTGAATCCTAAGCAATTTTTTGCCCACAATTTTAGCCACGATTCAGAAAAACAGAGATGATCAACTAACAATTGCTCAAACTCCATCCCAATTGCTTACTTTTATGAAACACAATGGCGACACATGTTTTAGGGGAAAAGATTATGTAATCGTTATAGGCCTAGGAGTTACAATTATTTCTATCTCAACTGCTCTTAATTTCTATCTTGCCGCTCTGATACCTGTCCCAACAAATGATACAGATGAACATGCCTCGCAATATGAAGCAATATGAAGTAGCCTACATAGATATTGCAGATCCAATGCGATGCTTTAATTTCTGAATCTGAACTTGACGAGATTTCAGATGAAAAAACTTCTCTGTATGAACAATTAATAAACACAAGCCTTGGCTCTCCTCTTATCAGAAATCGATTTGCCGACTTCAAAATTGTAACATCAAAAACTTGAAACTTCGTAATTTCATATTTTGTTAAAAAGAAAACTAAGAACTTGGGGAATAACAGAAAACTAATCAATTCAGATTCGTTAAAATTTGATATGTTTTCATTTGAAATGTAAAAAAAAAGCCCATAAGAAAAAAGAACTGCCAGGATGTAAAAATTCTGTCATGGGTCTACAATTTTGTTCAATAATATAGACAACATTAGTGGAATTATCAGTGGACACGTTTTCTTGCGCAAACAATTCCACGTTAAAAACCGATATAAACCATAGAAACCTTTTGCTGTACCTGTTTCCAACAAAATGAAATGCCCCACAATTTAACATCGACACAAGTCATAACGCCTAAACAAAAAACAAAAAATTCTTGCTGGAGAAATTATTGTACAGACAAGACCATTAGGATTTATCAATTATGTGCCGTTTTTTTCAAAAAAAGGAAGTTATTTCTTCCATTAAAGAATTTCTGTGCTAATTTTGTAAATGAAACAACAGTAATGGACAACATAACAGCATCAGCACCCAAGAATGAGGATTAGGACTCTATGCAGTCTCTATGTGAGAAGATTGCTCTCCAAAATTGGCCTTGAACTCAGCTCACCAAACCGTCATTTCTAATCCTATATGACTCGGAGCAAAGATTGCATGCCACAAATATAACTTAGACCAAATACAATTTATTTCATCGCACAAAGCAAATCACTAAGTAGTCATTACAAGTACTTCTTTAAGAATTGCTATACATTACTATTGCATATAAAAAAAGGCGCAGTGTCCTTTTCCTCATAAACTCAATCCTAAGGTTTGTAAAGTTCATTAAGACAAGGCACGGAAATCTGATAGATTACAGTAAGGGGAACGATATAAGAAAATGATCTTGTTGTTGAGGATTCCCAGCAAGCTGCAGGGATATTCGCTGTTATCTATGAATGCGAATGCACCATGAATACGAATACATGATCTAAGACGCCCCTGGAAGCAACTTGTGATTTGGAATAATAATTGGAACTGAAATATTTGACTGGTGACTCTAACATTTTTTGCAGTTATCGTTTAGAAGAAACCTAGAAGAAGACACAAAATTATCGGTTTTCGAAACTCTGGCTGTCCGTAGTTTGACATATTGTGGTGGTCCGCAAGTATTCGTGCCTGCAGGTTTTCGATTCGAAAATTGAAGTCATCAGATAATGTCGCGATTTGCACAACTTAGAAGAAAATCATAGCCACAAAACAGCCACAAAATAATTGATATTGAATCAAATTCAATTGATCAATAATTGTAATTATTGTCATAGATAATTTTTCTGTTTTGCCAATTAAGTAAAATGAGTTTTCTTATTTTTCTACAACCAATTAATTGCAATTAATTTTTCCAATCAATCCCTGACAGCAACTGTTCACCCACTTTTATGAACGGTTGATTTCTATTAGTGTTGAACTTCGATGATAATGAACCAGTTTGCGAAATTTTTCTTTGAAATTTCATGGAACTTAATTGGGACTTAATTGATTAACCGGTGGCCTTTTGAAATGTCAACTTTGATTAACCTGTCAACTTTGAATAGTCTTTTTCAGAGTTCCTTGATGAAAGATGGCCAAGCAAACAAGTAAGGTAAGAACTGCTTTAGAGATAATGATACTGGTCTGAAAAATTTCTAACAAAAACTTCTATATTGAGAAAAAAACTCTAGAGATGGATATTCAAGTTAAACTCGATGACTGTTTTTAAACCGAATCCCCATTTCAATTGAAAGATGTTAAACAGACTCAAAAACAAATTATTAAAACTTGAAAAAATCAAACTCAAGAAAATTGATGGCCTGCACGCGACATTTCTACGCAGGGGATTGGAAAAACACTGCAAAGGAAACTAGTGAGTTCTCTTCTAATAGTCAATCATTAAATCGAAAATTATTGTATTGATTTTGACTCTTACAAGTCAGAAAGATTTAATTCAATTAGGAGAATGGTTTGCGACATCATACCCATGGCTTAGGTTCCGAAGCAACAATTTTTCCGAAGCAACATCATTGACAAAATAATTTAATCTTTGGCCGAAAAATAGACAAGCAATGATGATCGGTTAACAATTGCAATTGCTTTGTCTCAAATTCATCCTCATTACGAAACAGAATTGTTGATACAAGTGATTGAGAAAAACATTATGATGTGATTTTTTGCATCCGATTTTTTTTGCTGCTGGGTCAGCTGTTCTTAGTTTCAGTCATGCTCCCCTTAAACCCGTGAAAACAACTTATACAAATTGAAATGTGTCTAAATATGTCTCAAGTTGAATCGTGCGGAATTTCTTTCAATGACGATACATTTGCGAAGCGGAGTACATAGCAATCGCAGAACCAAAGAATTGATGTACTTTTCCAACTTGAAAATGACGAACGTATAGAATGAAGCATTTTCTATGTATGTACAATTTTTTTTTAATTTTTGCTAAAGAGAGCGGAAGACACATGCGTCGGCGCAACTCTCATCCGAAATGAATTTGCGAAACTTCAAAATTTTAACGCAATGAGTTTGAAACTTCCTGTTGAGAGACAAATAAGCTTTTGATAAATAGTAATCTCTTCAGCTTCAGAAAGAATCGAAATTTTTCTAAAAGAAAGAAAAACCAATGAACAATTGAAGCCAAAGAGATTTTCAGGATGTAAAAATTCTGTAAAATGTTTACAGGCAGTAAATCTTCTGTAAAAGTTTTTCAGGATGTAATTGTTGTACAAAATTGTGATGCCGTTTTTTGCGGAAGAGATACCGCCATAAGAATCGATTTGAAGACAGATCTTTTGCAGCACTTTTTCTTAAAAAATCACCGTTGAATGAAATGCGCCGCAGTTCAACTTTGACGCCAGAAGGCCTAAACAACAAACGAAAACTACCCGCTGAAGGAATTGTCTTACAGACAAGACCACTAGGAAAATTGAGTGTGTTACTACTGTACTTTTTGCAACTTTGCACCTTTCCGTTCCTATTAATGCCTCTGAAAACTAATCATCAACTAAAGAGCAAAAACTATGTTACACCTAGTGCCTGTAATTAGAAAAAAACTAGATTTAATAAGAAAAATTTGGAAGAGAAATGGTGATTTCATTTGAACCTTTTTGCTCATTTTTTGGGCTTGTTTAAATTTCAAGTGAAATTTTTGCTTCCTCTAAAATATCTTAGTCGGAAAGGATTAACTCCCAGACTGATAAGGCGTTTTGTTACTTGATAGTATAAGGACAATACCAATTTTTACTTCAAATATTCTTTTTATTTTCTCTAGGCATTTACAATTACTTCTCTCTGGCCAACTGCAGCCAATATTTAAACTCTGCTCTTGCTTCAACTTCCAATTTACAAAAATCATGCCCATGACTTAACAAAAGAATCAATTTTTATTAAAGAAAAATAAGTAATTAGCAAAATTATTATAGAAACACACTGTTCTTACTTGCCACTCAAATTGTTTTCTTCATTTCCAATTTACTGGCAATGGCATTGAGTTTGTAAAAAAAACAATAATTGAGCCAAGAAAACTTTCCGCAGAAATTGTTGACCAAACGTCCTGATCGGCCAACGGTCACCATTTCATCACTATGACCTCGACCTTGGAATATTTCTAAATTCCAATTCAGCCTGACATATACTACAGCAAAGTAAATTTTTATTACCTTCAATGTTGATATTCTGTTGGTTTTATGAAAGCAATCACAACTCAGACTTGAAGATCTATGTTTGCAATGGTTTGCAACTTCATACGCATGGCTTTGATTTCAAAGCAAAATTTTGACAAAATGCTTCAATGATTGGTCACAAAATGGACCAGCCAAGATGATCGGTCAAAAATTGCAATCGTTTTGTCTCCAATTCATACTTATTAATAGAAATAGAATTGTTGGCACTAGTGATTGAGAAACCAATTGTGGTATGATTTTTTGCGTCTGATTTCTAATTGTTTTTAGGTCAGATGCTCCCAATTTCAATCATGCCGCTTTTATACCCGTGAAAACAAATTTTACAGAAGAATATGCTCCTCAAAAAGCCTCAAAATGAGTCAAGTGGCATTTCTTTCAATGACGATACATTTGAGATGCAGATTAGACAGCAATTGAAGAACCAAAGAATTGATGTACTTTCTCAACTTGAAATTGACGAACGTATGGTATGGAGAGAATACTCATGCGTCTGCGCTACTCACATTTGGAGTCAATTTTCGGCACTTCAAAATTTTAACGCTATTACTTTGAAATTTCCGGTTCAGAGACAACTAAGCAATTGATAAATAGCGAATCACTTAAGCTTCCGAAAAATTCAACATTTTTCTCAGAGAAATGAAAAACAATGACCAATTAAAGCCAAGGAGACTGTAAGGATGTAATAGGTCCTGTCATATAGCTACAATGTTGTACAAAATTGAGCTGACTATTTCTGCGGAAAAGATAACGCTTTAAAAATCGATGCAAATGCTACGGATTCTTTGCAGCCATTGTTCTCGAAAACACCATCGTTGAATGAAATGCCCGGCATTTCAACTTTGACACCAGCCAGAACGCCTAAACAACAAACGAAAATTTCTTGCTGAAGGAATTATCCGACAGACAAGACCACTAGGAAAATTGAGTGTGTTCCTACTGTGCTTTGCGCAATTATTACACCTTTCCATTCCTATCCATGACTACAAAAATCAATCATCACCTGAACACCAAAAACTAAGTTACTACTGGAGCCTATAATTAGCAAAAACATAGACTTAAAAACACAAATTGGGAGAGAAATGGTGATTTGATTTGAAACTTTTTGCTTATTTTCGGGGCTTGTTTAATTTGCAAGTGAAATTTTTACTTCCTCTAAGATATCATAGTTGCAATGGAGTAAATCCCAGGCCGATAAGGCATATTTTAGCCTCACAGTATAAGGACACTACTATCTTTTACTGCAAAATTCTTGTTTGCACTACTAATTTTTACTGCAACTTTCTTGTTTATTTTCTGTATACAATTAAAATTACTTCTCTCTGGCCAAGTTCAGCCAATACTTAAGCTCTGCTCTTGCTTCAACTTCCCATTTACTTAATTCATGCCAAAAAGAATTAACAAAGTAATTTGATTCAAGAAAATTAAATAATTAGAAAAAATATTATGGAAATAATTGTCACTCAAATTGTTTTCTTCATTGCCAATTTAGTGGCAATGGCACTGAGTTTGTAAAATAACAAAGTTTGACTCAAAAAAATTTCTCGCAGAAAATGTTGACGAAACGTCTTGATCGCCCAATTCTTTTGATCGCCCAATTAGCCCAACGTCTTGATCGCAAAAAATATTGAACAAACGTCTTGATTGACCACCATTTCATCACTATGACCTTGACCTTGGAATACTTCTAAATTCCGATGCAACCTGACATATATAAAAACAAATTGTTTTTAATTTTTAATACATTTAATGTCAATAACCTGTTTGCTTTATGAAAGCAGTTACAACTCAGACTTGAAGATCTATGCTTGCAATGGTTTGCAACTTCATAGCCACGACTTTGGTTCCAAAGCAAAATCTTGACCAAATGCTGCAATGATTGGCCACAAAACGGACCAGCCAAGATGATCGGTCAAAAATTGCAATCGTTTTGTCTCCAATTCATACTTAATAATAGAAATAGAATTGTTGGCACTAGTGATTGAGAAACCAATTATGGTATGATTTTTTGCGTCTGATTTCTAATTGTTTTTAGGTCAGATGCTCCCAGTTTCAATCATGCCGCTTTTATACCAGTGAAAACAAATTTTACAGAAGAATATGCTTCTCAAAAAGCCTCAAAATGAGTCAAGTGGCATTTCTTTCAATGACGATACATTTGAGATGCAGATTAGACAGCAATTACAGAATCAAAGAATTGATGAATTTTCTCAACTTGAAAACAACGAACGTATGGGATGGGGCAGCTTCTGTGAATGTAAAAAAAACTTTGCCAGAGAGAGAGGAAGACTCATGCGTCAGCGCTACTCATATCCGGAATCAATTTGCGGTACTTCAAAAATTTAACACTATTACTTTGAAATTCGGAGACAACTAGGCAATTGATCAATAGCGAATCACTTCAACTTCCGAAAAATTCGACATTTTTTCAGAGAATTGAAAAACATTGACCAATTTGACCAATTAAAGCCAATGAGATTGTCAGGATGTAATACTTTGTGTCATATAGCTACAATGCTGTACAAAATTGAGCTGAATTTTTGTGCGGAACAAATAACGCTTTAAGAATCGCGATCAACTTCGCCACAAACCAGAACACCTAAACAACAAACAAAAGTTCTTGCTGAAGGAAATATCCAACCGACAAGACCACTAGGAAAAATGAGTGTGTTCCTACTGTGCTTTGCGCATTTTTTTCACTTTTCCCTTCTCATGCATGACTATGAAAACCAATCATCAGCTGAACACCAAAAACTATGTTACACCTGGAGCCTATAAATAGCAAAAAAACCTAGACTTAAAAAACAAATTGGAAGAGAAGTGGTGATTTCATTTGAAACTTTTTGCTTCTTTTTTGGGCTTGTTTAATTTGCAAGTGAAATTTTTGCTTCCTCTAAGATATCATAGTTGCAATGGAAAAAATTCCAAGCCGATAAGGCATTTTTTAGCCTCACAGTATAAGGACACTGCTAAATTTTTTTGCAAATTTTCTTTTTTATTTTCTGTATACGATTAATATTACTTCTCTCTGGCCGCTCGTACTTAAGCTCATACTTAAGCTGTGCTCTTGCTCCAACTTTCAATTAACATAATTCATGCCAAAGAGTTAACAAAAGAACCATTTGTTATTCAAGAAAATTAAATAATTAGAAAAATTATTATAGAAATCATTGTAACTCAAATTGTTTTCTTCAATGCCAATTTACTGGCAATGGCATTGAGATTGTAAAACAACAAAGATTGACTCAAGAAAAATTCCCGCAGAAAATGTTGACCAGAAGTCTTGATCGCCCAACGACCATCATTTCATCACTATGACCTCGACCTTGGATTACTTTCAAATTCCGATGCAACCTGACATATATTAAAACAAATTGAATTTTTAATACAATTACTGTCGATAATCTGTTCGCTTTATGATAGCAGTTAAAACTCAGACTTGGAGATCTGTGTTTGCAATGGTTTGCAACTTCATACCCATCAAAGCAAAATTTTTGAAAAAATGCTTCAATGAAAAATGCGCAATTCAACTTCGACACAAGACAGAACGTCAAAACAACAAAGGAAAAGTTCTTGCTGAAGGAATTATCTTCCACAAGAGATCACTAGGAAAATTTATTGTGCTCCTACAGTGCTTTGCGCAACTCTTACACCTTTCCATTTGCATTCATTCCTTTGAAAACTAATCACCACCTAAAGAGCAAAAGCTCTGTTACACCTAGAGCCTATAGTTAAAAAAAACTAGACTTAACAAGAACAATTTGGAGACGAAATGGTGATTTCAATTGAAATTTTTTGCTTCTTTTTTGGGCTTGTTTAAATTACAAGTGGAATTTTTGCTTCTTCTAAGAAATCTTAGTCGCAGAGGAGACACTACAAATTTTTACTTCAAGTTCCTTTTTTTTGCTGTAGGCATTTAAAATTTCTTCTGTCTGGCCAACTGCAGTCAATACTTAAACTCTGCTCTTGCTTCAACTTCCAATTTACATAATTCATGCCAATGAGTTAACAAAAGAATCAATTTCTATTAAAGAAAACTAAGCTATTACAAAAATTATTATAGAAATACTCCGTTCTTACTTTCCACTGAGATTGTTTTCTTCAATGCCAGATTACCGAAAAGGCATTTAGTGTGTATATCAACAAAGATTGACCCGCAAAAGTCTCCCGCAGAAAAAGTTGATCATTAGTCTCGATCGTCCAACGGCCACCAATTCGTCACTTTGACAACGAAATTGGAATACTTCTACATTCAGATGCAATCTGACATATATGAAAACATATTTAATTTTTAATACATTCAATGTCAATAATCTATCTGATTTTTTGAATGCAAATACAACTCAGATTTGAAGATCTAAGAAAAATATTACTATCTTGAGAGAAGTTGACGCGGAGTTCATTGTTGGCTCGTGGAGCCATTACTGCAATAAAGGGAGCCACAGGAACCAAATGTTCGATTGGATTTTTTTTGAGTTCGTGCCGGCTTATGAAAATGAGATATGGTATTAATTTCTCTCGCGAAAAAAATTGAAGAAAATAAAAACGTTTGAATGGCAGTTCAACTAATGTCAATGTCAGAAGTCAAATAGAATCAGGATCTCAATTGAAAGCTGTTAAAGAAACTAAAAAGCAAGTCTTTCATACGCAGCAAAAAATAATTCAAACGAGAGCAAATTGAAGTTCTGTAAACAATATTTAAACACAACAGTATTAGACCGAACCAAAAAACTGCAAACGAACGTTCTCTATTGGCACTCAACAAGGAAATCTAAAATCATCGCAATGACACATATTATTACAAATTAACAATACTAAATTCAATTAAGAATATTGTTATTCAATTCTTACCCATGGCTTTGGATCCTAAGCAATTTTTTGACAACAAATTTTTGGCCACAATTCAGACAAACAGAGATAATCAACAAACAATTGCCCAACCTCCGTCCCAAATCCTTGCTTAATGAAACACAATGGTGAAACATGTTTTAGAGAAAAAGATTTTGTAATGATTGTAGGCTTCTGGTTTACTTTTGCTTCTATCTCAAGTGCTCTTAATTTTTGTCCTGCCCCTCTGATACCCATCCAAACGATTGATACAGATGAACAAATCTCAGAATATAAAACATTATGAAGTGGCCTACATTGATATTGCAGAAAAAATGAGATGCTCTAGTTTCTTAACCTGAAATTGAAGAATGAATCTGATGTAGCAGCTTCTCTGAATGTACAAAAGAGTTTGCTAGAAACACCTGAAGGCACATTCCTTGGCACTCCTCTTACGAAAAAACTATTTTCGTTACTTCAAAATTGTAAGCTTAGTACTTTAAAACTGCCTGATAAGAAACAAGCGAAGAGAACTTAGACAGTGGCAAAATGCTTATCAGTTCAGCTGCTGAAAGTTTTGACATGTTTCTAAGTGAAGAAAATAGTGACCGGTTAAAGCAAAAGAGATTGCCAGGATGCAAGACTTCTATTCTGGAGCTACAGTGGTACCAAAAATATAGACATGACTAATAGAACTCAGAGCTGACATGCGTTCTTGCAGAAGGAATACCCTATTGAAAGTTGATGTAAACAAAACGAATCCTTTACAGCACTTGTTTTCAAGAAACCGTCCTTCAATGAAATGCTCCAAAATTCAAGTTCGACACAAGCCAGAAAGCCTATACAACGAACAAAGACATCTTGCCGGAGAAAAAATTTTAAATACGAGACCACTTGGGGAACTAAGCGTTTTCCTACTATGCTTTTCCTACTATGTTTTTCCTACTATTCTTTGCGCAGTTCGCATGCAAAATATGTAACTTAGACCAATTACAGTTTTTACAGGACACCAAATAGTTCACTTAGTATTCATTAAAACTAATCTTTTAAATAGTTGCTAGACGTTACTATTGCTTATATTAAATCAAAGCGCAGTGTCATTTTGCTCATGAACGAATTTCTTAACTAGGAAAAGTTTTATTAAAGCGAGGTTCAGAAACTTGATATATTCCTATAAGGAGTACGCTATATGAAGTTGATGTTGTTGTTGAGGATTCCCAGCAAGCTAGAGATCATATTTTTTATCCATGAAGTATGAACCAAGAATATGAATACATGAAGTGGGAGGCCCCTTGATCAGCAACCTGGGATTTGGAAAAATTAATTGGTATTGAAATAATTGATTGGTGACTCTAACTTTATTTTCAGTTTTTGCATAGAAGCAAACTGGAACAAAACACACAGTTATGTTTTCGAGTTTCAGGTTGTACGAACTTTGACCTATTGTGGTGTTGAGAAACCTCTTGAGACAAAAATTAATTATTAAAAGTTGAATGCTTCAGATAATAGCACTATTTGCAGAACTTTATAGTAAACCATGCAATTTTTATAAAAAAACAACAAAAAATTAAAGATTTTGAACCAATTTCAATTTATCAATAATTGTAACTGTTGTTCTAAATATTTTTTCTGTTTTGCCAAATAAATTAAATGAATTTTTTTCTTTTTATCCAGCCAATTAATTTCTATTATTTTTCCAAATCATGGCCAGCAACTATTCACCCAATGTCGGCAATGGTTAATTTCTAATAGTAATTTTAATTTTGTTGATATTTAAAAAGGTTGCCTAATAAATTTTTTGAAAATTTAAAAGAATTCAATTTCGACTTCATTTAATAAGCGGTGACTTTTCACATTTCAACTTTTGAATTTTTTTCAGAGTTTTTTTATTAAAGAGTGCCAATCAAAGAAATAACTTTAGAGTTTTCTTGGAGATATTAATTTTGTTCTAAAATTTTGAAGAGAACGAAAACCTATGATAGCATTTTTAAGTTATAATCGATGGCTGTTTTTATATCGAAGCTCCATCTCAATTGAAAGATGTTAAACAGACTCAGGAATAAATTATTTAGACGCAAATAATATTCAAACTCATGAATTCTGACGGCCTGCTCACAACATTTCTACGCAAGAGATCAAAAACAGAAATAACAAATGGACTTATTGAGATCTCTATTATCACTCAAACTTTTTTCGACAATTAATGCATTGAATCTCATTCCTACAAGACAGAAATTTTTGTTTCAAGTATCAGTGTAAATTGCAATTTCAAAAACATGGCTTACGAAGCAAAGAGTTTACAGAATTCATCAGTCTTTGGCCGCAAAACGGACAAACGTCCCAAATTCATACTTATTACGAAATAGATTTGGTGATACAAGCAGTAGAGAAAAAAATGATTTGATTTTTTGAATCTGAGTTCTTATTGCTTTTGGATCAGCTGCTCTTCGTTTCCCTTCTGCCGCTCTGATAACCGTTCAATCAAATAGTATCGATAGATATGCCTCTCAAATGCTTCAATTTGAATTGTGCGGCATTCCGTTCAAGAACGGTTTTTTGAGAACCGGATCGCATAGCAATTGCAGAAACAACCAATGGCTCTACTTTTCCCAAACTGAAATTGAGAATTGTATCGGATGAAGTGACTTTTCTGTACGTAAAAATTCTCATTGCTAATTCGTTTTGTTGCTTTTTTTGCTTGATATAAAAGCCCTGGCGCTCCCCTTATCAGAAAAAAATTTGCAGTACTTCAAATTTTTAATATTAAAACTCTGAAATGTCCTGTTAAAAAAATTAAGACTTTTCCTCAGTGGCAAATAGCGTATCCCTTTAGAATTGTCCGATGCAACATATTTTGAAGTGAAATGAGAAATTATGACCCATTAAAGCAAAGGAGAAGGCTAGGATGCAAATCTTTTGTCATAGAGCTACATTTTGGAAGAAAAATATGACCAGATTTATGAAAATAAGTGTTAACATGAGTTCTTGAGTTCTTGCAGAAACGATAAAGCATTAAGAATCGATGTTAACCATACGAATTTTTTGCAGCCAGCATTTTTTTTTAAAAAAATACCGTCCTTGAAGGAAATTGCGCCCAATTCAACTTCGACTCAAACCAGAAAACAGATCATTGAAATGATACAACTTGAATTGGCAAAGGTATCCAATCACCATCGAAACTCATTCAACCATTTTGATGTTTTAACTGAATCAAAAATGGGACATATGAACAAAATTAGACCAATTTTAGAAAGCGGCTTTGCAGATATTTCGAGATGGATGATAACGATTGCCAGCGGTTGGCATCTTTCCTTATCTCACTTGTCCTAAAAAAGTTGTTTAATTACTTGTTAAACCAACATGAACGCCAAAACAACATGCTAAAAATTATTGCTAGAGGAACTATCTACAACCGAAATCAGTAGAAGTTAGCAATGATGAGTAGTTTAATTTTCTCAACTATGAAGACTTGATTTCTTTGAAAGAGGCTGTGCTGAACGGGTCTTTTAAAAGATGTAGTACGTTTCTCATGCTATTGCAATCAGTCATTTGCTCGAGGGCTTCATTTTTTGATTTATACTTTTGCTCCTGACTCAGTTCAATTTCCTCTCCCGCAATTTCCAAAGACCATATATCCATGGATGTGAAACTTCTTGCAACAGTTTTCTTGACCAAAGTGCATGCAGTCATTCTAAATCTCTTCTAGGAAATGCGAGCGTTTTGTGCAATGCCTGCGGCTGGCTTCACGTAATGTGTAGTGGTTTGAAACGCTCCGCTGACCCGCTTCCCGGGTTTCAGTGTCCCCGATGTTTTTCAAAAGCAGCTGATGGTGATTTTAAAGTCTCCACTACAGCCCCCCTCAGGCGACCATACAAAAAAGAACCAATATCATACAATACATGTTGTTGCTGATGATGCTATTGACTGACCCAAAGTCGCAAAGATCCCCAAAAATTTATGGGAAGTAACACAAAACAACTGCGAAACTTTCTGAAATACACTGCCAGAAAACGCCGATAGGATTGACAGAACTCATAGAGAAATATGTCACTGGCGGGTGAGCCCTATAATACTTAACAAAAACAAAGCAGGGCAAAAAATCTCTGAATGCTTTAATGAAATTCTGAATCATCATCTATGAAGAATTTGAATTGAAAGTTACCACTATCTTCCCCCAGCTGGTTCTCGACTGTGTGGAGTGGACCAACAACGGATCAGTTATCAAGACCCTCCTCACCCAACGCCTGCAGTTATTGTGCCCAGGCCGCCTCAACGCGTTTCTTCTGGAAGTTAGAGCTCTACACTATCAACTATGTATGACCCCTAAAAACAGAAAAAATGGTGAGATGAAACGGTTAAACAACTTCATGGAATCATGAAAAAATATTGTCGTCATCAGGTGTGTCACTGGTGAACTACCAACCATCCGGGACATTAACACCAAACGACACAATTAACTGGAAAACTGTATATGAGTTGCTCCAAAAGAAACTAACAACATCTTCTCAAGTAAACCTCAACTACATAGTTGACAAATACAGGTTTGTGTCATTCCCGTACCACCATGCAATTGTCAGACACCTAGGCACATTGGCAGTCAAAAGGGCAGCATTGAACACACAGGCAGCCACGGATAAAAGCAATTGAATGTAGACCAATTTTCACTTGTTTCCAAGGAGTTTCAGCAAACATAGCAAAAACGTTAGCCGAAACTGCTATTCACCTGGCAACTGAAAATGAGTCCGGAAATTCTCTTGAAGCGTGCAACTCAAGCAAGCTAATAACCTTAAACAAAAACTCCGGGTTTTGAGCTGTTGGCATATTAGAAATTAATCATTGCATCATAGACAAATGCATTATTAAGCGTATAGAAAACGACGTACGCACAACACACAACTTTGCCTATGCCAATAGTACAAGATTGAACACGTAGTTCACTACCTGCGCTCTCAATATGGGAAACCTGAAATTGAATCTGTTCTCCTAATAGACGCAAAAATTGCCTTCAACTGTAACTTGTAACCTGGCAGCTTGAAAAATAAAGAGAACTTAGCTCACCTCAAGTTTTGTTGTTCAAAATCATTTTCAACCCCTACCGAGTTATATGTCATAGGAAAAGCAATGCACTACCTAGAGGGCACAAGTCAAAGGGACGCAATTGCTATGGCTATGTATCAAGTAGCCACCCTGCTCTTGCTCAGAGTTGCCTAGAAAAAGCACGTATCGCAAAACTGGTACGCAGGCAACGGCAGCGCATAGATTGGAGGATTTACTCTTGTTCTTCAAACAACTCACTGGTAAGATGGCAACAATTTTGGCTACATCGTGAACGGCCCGAAATGTAAATTTTTAGTAAGAGATGCTTCAAAAAGCAAAGATCTCAGTTTGTCTGAGGGGATGGCAATTAAAATTGTTGAGGATTGTTGCGTTCTAGGATCTGTAATAGGCAATGAGAAAGTATGAGACTTTTTGAACTGGAAAGTGTGCCAATTTTCAAAAAATGTAAGGCAAATACCAAAAAAATTACCTGAAAACGCTTACGCATGCCTCACAAGAGGCGTGAAACAAAAATTAAATCTCGTGTCAGGGACAACGCCAAACTCACGGAGCATCTTCACAGACAGGAAAACCAACATCCGAACGCACAAACTACCGTCGTTCTTTGACTCTTCGTTGTCGCATTCCGCACGGCTATTGTTTTCGCTACCTACAAGGGACCGCAGACTTAACATCAAGGAGTCAACAAAAATGGAGAATGCCATGTCGCAGACCACCTGGTCTTCTCTTAAAGATGAGGATTGAGCTCATCTCACCCATGAACGCACAAAGCATGACCAACAATTCGCACACCTGAATAAAAATGGATGGCGTAAGATGGGCCTTACGGAAAGTCTTCAGACTGAGCATTGCCTTGTAAAAGAAATGGCTCCTGAAAAACGAGCCTCGAACTGGCCCACACTTCTACCGCTTAAACGTTATGGTTTCATGCTAACGATTTTCGAATTTAGAGACAGGTTTTGCATTAGATATAGCATCGAGACCAAAAATACGCCCATTAGTTTTCCGCGTGGTAAAAAATTCACCCCATCACATGTTCTCCGATGTGCGAAAGGTGGGTATACACACATGAGACTGAACGAGATACGAGACAGCTTTGCTAAGATCAGGCATAACGTTTGCTATGATGTCAAGGTTAAGCCCACCCCTGAGCTGCTTCGAGGCGAATCCTTTATATACAAAAGCTACCAGTAATGATGAAAAGGCTCGATTTGACAGTAAATGAAATGATCTCTGGTGGTCCAGTATCAGCCGTTATTTCTGCAACGTCAAGGTGTTTAGTCCTCTCGAAAAGTCATGCCCGAAAAACTCTGTAGTAGTGTTTAAATATCTTGAGGCGTTGGAGTGCCTCTAGTATGAGCAACGAAAACTTGACGTTGACAAGAGTAACCTTGTTCCGCTGGTATTTTCCTGAATAGGGGCACAGGACCGTCCGCAACGAGCACTATACCATAGTGCGAAAGGGGACACCAGATCCATAACTAACTTATATCGAAATTAGCTTATTATAAAAACTCAATTCTGATGACGCAACTCTAAAGCTATTGTGCCTGGTCTATTGTTGAAATTATATGCGCTGCAGTGACTATCAAGTTTAGGTAGAAGTTAATTTTCATGAAACAGCTCTTAAGGAGCTATAGTGACTTGTCTTTAAAATAGCAAACGATTCAGTGATGTCTCATAGTTGGGGGTCACTGCTCATCCATTGGATTGTTGTGCATGGCTGAAGAGCAGGCCGCCTGTTTTCTTCCGTGTTGAAATTAAAACAAACCGCACTGTCATATTGATCATAACCAAAATCCTAAAATAGTAAAAGGTTCATTAATAGGAGGGCAGAAACTTGATAGATTTTAAAAGGGAGCTAAAAAGAATTAAAAATCGGTACAAAAATTTTGAACTACTCAATTTTTTTTTTGTAATAACTTGCTTCGCCAGGAGCTAAAATTTTGTTAGGTTAAATAATCGCAAATATGCATATATACAGTAACGTGTATCTTTTTAAATTTTGAATTTTTTCTAATTTTCCAAAAGTTTTCCACCTTGAAGTTTGTTAAAACGTTAAAAAGAACTTTTAAAATGTTTATATGAGTCTTTATCTTTATGAATTTCGCATTGAGGTTTTTTGTTCTGAACAACAATTTAACGTTGCTCACATGGCAATTCGAAAATTTTTATGACAGGACATGCTATCTGCACTTAATTCATCATTGTTAGTTCAATGCTTTTGTCTTCGTCCCGCGTATTCAGTTGTGTCTTGCGTCTACTAATGTTTAGAGCTTCTATGGTCATAAAGTTTTAGGTATCTTGGCACTGATCAATTATCTTATAATTAAAGGCCGTTAGAGACCCACAGCATTCCCCAACAAGTTGTCCATCGGTGAATCCATTTTTTATGCTCCGAAATTTTCGTGGTCAAATGTCCAAACGTTTGACCGACATATGTGAGATTGCTTCCACAACAAACGAGATCGTATACCACATGAGACTTCAGATTGCTATCAAAAATAGATATCAGTGATGATAGGCATTTAAATAGTTTTCGCGTGGTGGAGGTGGTTATCATTTTGCCCGTTTTTTTCCAATTTTTGCTTAAATGGCAGGCTGATGTTACCCCGATAAGGCAGGAAAAATAATTGTTTAACGTCTTTTGCTGGTGGTTTTTGTACCTTCACGCCAACGCTTTTCAGTTGATGTTTACTTTTGATTTTTGCAAAGCATCGTGGATTATCCTGGAAATCCACCCTTCAAGGTATTAATTTTTCAGCCAAATACTTTCATTTTCCTTTAGAGCTTTGTCAAACTTTGGCCATACGCCATTGCCGCCTCTAAACACACGGTGAGTGAACAGTATGCTGGATTGGTGCACAGCTACGGTTATTTAGGACAACTCCTGCATCGGTTGAAATCTTGTACAACTCGCAAAAAATTTCTTTAAAGATATTTACTTTTAAATTCATGTCTAAAAAGGCTAAATTATCTTTTTCATCATGTTATTTCATTGTGAATTCCAATTTACTATGAAGGTTTTTCACTTTTCTGAGTAAGATGAGCGGTTTACCATACCGTGCAAATTATGAGGAGAACACTCTAAGATAGTAATGTTGTTGAGGGTTCTCAGTAAGCTAGAGATCTTTTTTGTTGTCAATAGATTATGAACCATGAATTTGATCCATGAGCCAGGACGCCAGTAAACAAGCAACCTGGAATATAGAAAAATTAATTGGAACTGAAATAATTGGTTGTTAACTCTAATTTGAAGTTATTGATTAGATGAAATCATGAAACCAGGCAGAAAATTCGCATTGCACTAGGCAAAAAGTTCTCTAATTCGAAGTTATTTATTGGGAGAAAACATGGATCTAGGCAGAATTTTCCCAGTTTACGAATTTCATATAAGTATACATATACGGGATGTACATAGTTTGAGAAGAATTTGAAAATGATCATCAATTAAAAACTTTCTTACGAACGTTTTTGAACTCTGAGTTTATCGTCAGGTTAAAAAGAATACAAAATGCGATAAATAAAAGCCAGCAAATAAATTGCAAATCACGAACATCCAATTACTTTGGGAAAATAAAAACAATTTTTTACCTATCTACAGTCGTATCTACAAAATTTTACATCTGAATATATATATATATATATATATATATATATATATATATATATACACATATATGTATATATATATATACATATATGTTTATACATATTTTCAATTTGATGTAGTAGATGCATATCGACATGTATGTTTTTTTTTTATTAAACCATACATATATTACCTTATACTTACTTCGTGTTGTTCAATTGTAAAGTTGAAGTTTTCTTTTTGTAATCTGTTTTCTTTTCAAGTTGGATTTTCAATTCCAAACTAAGGTTTCGGTGTCAATTTCTTTGATCGAATTTCGACGCGCATGTTGATGGCTGGTTTCAATGTTCTTATATAAACCCTCTCTAGTGTCATTAACTGATATTGGTTGCCGCACTAGTGCAATATCTTCGACTGGAAAGCTTTTTTATCACCTTTGCACCAAATTGCATGTATTCCCATCAGTGAATCCGACTTGGCATGATCTGCAACCCAACTGGTAAAATCTCGGCATGTCTGCTCTTAGTAGATAGATTTGCATCCATTCAGAGTGAGTTCATGAACCTCGTTGGATTTAACGTCTTTATCAAAGCTACACTTAAGGCTAAATAAACAACTCTTAAGTTTCCGAGCGGTGAAAATTGTCTGCACAGGATGAATTTTGTTCAGCTTCTTTACAAATTCATTAGAAATGTTGCCTGTGCACTGTAATACAAATTGTTGTTTCTCAGTACCTTATTATTGTTCTACGGCTACGCAAGCGTAATATCTTTTTCTTTGTTCTTTCATTCTCAGTTGGTTAATTGTATCCTTGACAATTTTCCCAATCCAAAGCCTTGGATATTGATTACATTCCCAGCTTTTTTCATTTTTTTTGTCATTGCTTGCTGGAACGCTTCCGAATTGCTAGCATCTGCGAGCAGGCAGTGTATTGTTCCCTGTATTATTCTTTTCTTATGTTGAAGAGGTGCACAGCTACGATGGTTAGAATTGTTCCAGTTTTTGATGGTTTTTGATACCATGTGCAAATAAAAACTTTATCCTCCGGTTGTACGTTAATTGACATGTCGAGAAATGGTAAACTGTTTTTGTCATCCGTTGTTTCTAATGTAAATTGAAGATTTCGATAGAGGTTGTTGACCGCATCTAACAGCTCTTTGTTGTCACCTCTAACTGTTCTCATAAAATCGTCGACCTATCTTTGAAAAACTTTTGTTTCGGTCGATTGGTTTATGTCAGTCTTATCATTTTTACTGCAGATGGAGCACAAACAGAACCGGTTTTCCATGCTATCATATTCTCTGTTTCTGATTCGCTGATATTTTGCGTGGAACCATCTATTGCAAATTTCACACTCAACACCCCTGGAACGTGCTGTTGCGACAGGTGCTCAATTGTGCGTTGGTTTTACATTTAGGTGTCTGTAATTTCAATTGTGGCTCCCACGGTTTCATCCAAGGGTTAGCCAAAATAACTCCAAAGGACGCACCCATTGCCAACCCGTCTTTCTGACAGAACCAACTTTCATTGCATTTGAAATGGACGTTTGTGACGGCTAATTCAAGCATACGTTTCATTGTTGTTCTAGGTATGTCTGGTTTATAGTCCCTAGTATAAAAGAAGGGCAATGTTACAATTGCAGGGTACATTGTTTGACATTTTGTGGAGTTGAGAAACTTTTTGTCGTAGAGAGATCGCTTCAAAATTTTATTGCTCAGATAATCTCTCTTTGCGCAACTTACTGATTAAATCAAGACAATCCTTTTGTAAACTACGAAAAAATTATTGATAGAGCCAAGTTTAATCGATCAATAATTATAATTTTTGTAATAATTGATTTCTTTAGTTTTTCAATTAAATTGATTGCTCCTCTTTTTGTCCAGCCAATTAATTGCAATTAATTTTCAAAATCCCTGCCAGCAACTATTCGCTCAGTGTTGGAAATGGTTCATTTTTATTATTAACTTGAACTTTCATGAGTGCCACACAGGTTGCGTAACAAGTATTTTGAAACTGTATAAAGGACTTTGGATCTTTTCCGTTTCTGCCCCCCTCCCCCAAGCTTAGCGGGCGCATATTATTTGCATCCCCCAGACGCGCGTGCCATATTTTAACAATGATTTACTATGTAATGGCACGTGCTCTATAACTGGGGGCGCATAACGTACTGGGGAGCACAAACGGATAAGGACTTTTTTTGCTACTTTACTGATTAAGTGGTGACCTTCCGCATTTCAACGCTTAACTGTCCTTTTCAGACTTCATTGTTAAAAGATGGCCAAGCGAACAAAGAAGGTTGGAATTGTCGGCAAATACGGTACCAGGTATGGTGCGTCACTGAGGAAAACAATTAAAAAGATTGAAATTTCTCAGCGTGCGAAGTACACGTGCACCTTTTGTGGCCGCGATGCAATGAGGCGAAAAGTTGTTGGAGTATGGGACTGCAAGCGATGCAATAAGAAGGTCGCTGGTGGAGCGTACACGGTGCGTACCAAAGCAGCTGAAACAGCTCGATCAACAATCAGGCGTTTGAGAGAGACCTTGGAGGCTTGAATTGGATGGTGATCTTTAGGACGAATAATTGACTGCAAATCGAGTTCGATCTCTACAGTTTCATTAGTTTATTTGGAATTTTCGTATCTTGAATTGAACCCCTTTGCGTCATAATTGTTTTGCAACTTCTGACCATCAGTTAACTGTATATCGAAATTGAATGAGTTGGACCTAGTACACACCAGTAACGTTATTGGTTAGGCTTTCCATTTGTGAGTCAACTATTAGTGCCATGAAAGCTCACGATGTAATTTTATTTTCTGAAAGACTTTTTCAACTGTGTTGTTTTTTTGCCTCTAAGATAAACACATCAGTCTTTTATTTTTCTTGAGGGGCGGGGGGAGGGGGGCTGTGAAAGAGTTTGATGTGTAGAGTCAGGTATCAAAAGGTCCTTACTATCGGGTATTATTAGCCGCGAAGTGTTAGCTTTGTTTTTTTTTTTAATCTCGGAGTTAGTTTTCCGGGTGTTCTACTGGTTGTTTTTAAATTAGATTGGGTTTGTTCAGGCGTTTGACCAAAAACACGATAGCAGTCAGTTTGACTTATGTCGTTCAAAGAAGTCTCCCAATAACTTAAGTTCAATTGTGGACTCAGGATCTGTAGTCATTTTCAAGGTGAAAAGGTCACATTGAGAACTCAGGAGCAGTCATATTCAAGCTGAAAAGGTCAGAGTGAGAAGTATTTGACCCATTTTAGCTTCATTAATAGCTGGGATAGCGAGCTATTATTGGCGTTCTCTTTGTTGTTATTTAGTCAAGGTTTTTGTTACGATCAATTGACGTGTCACGATCCATTAAAATTTGCTTTTTATTCATGAAATTTTGACTAAATTGAGCGTGTGACGTTCACTCTGAGTCGATTTTTTGTTCGTTATTGTGATTAAGTTTTTGTTCACATTTGACTTAACATCACGCTCAAAAATAACGTTCGTCAGTTTCAAAATAGTTTTTCCTTACTTTCTTTTCAAAATAATTTTTCCTTATTTTTCCCATGCCTAATTGTTGTGATAAACTTATTACATAGATACGCTATGATCATGATTTGCCTGTGTGCTGGAGCGCCCTTAAGGGATTTTAGAAACAGGCTCTTCAGGTTTGCTCTCAGTGGTTCGCTGTGCCCTGCTCTTTGTGCTCTCTCAGTGGTCTTGCGTGCTGTTGGTAGTCTCGGGTCTACGATCCCTGGGTTTTGTGTGTTCTCTGGGGTCTTTGGCCAAACCGGGAGGAAACGACATCTAACCACCAGGCTGTACTGTTCCCACACATCTACACATGCTTACTTTATATATATTTATATGGTGTATTATTTATGTGTATGCTATGTGTCTCTAAGTGTGCTCCTGTGTTTGCGCGTGATTTGAAGCTGATTGTACATGCGCAAACCAGACAATACTGCTTCATATTTTTGCATGTGATGAGACAATTTACTGCACAGATCCTGCCCTGGAATGCACAAGATTTAGTAATTGGCACATCCTGGACAAAATAAATTGAAGACAGCGCAGTCGGAGCAACCATCCACTCAGATCGCGGAGCTAACCTAATCCACCTCTTCAATGTAGTCAAGCAGTATCCTCCCCTTAATTTGAGATCAGTATGCATTGTCGCAGGATTCAATGATCACCACTACTCATGCTCTCACTTCATTGCATGCTACCAAGTTCTGTTGGATATCATATGTTATAAACTTCAACCGCTAGTTGTCGTGTCACCTAAAATAATTGCCACTTCAAATAATAAACTTGTTAACAAGAAAATATATTTCATGAACTTGGCTCTGCATCAATATCTTCAATTTTATACAGTTCCTTTGATCATTTCACCATTATTTTTCTTCAGCAAATCTGCTTACTGTCGAGATGGATTTCATTTCTCTTTCTACGGTAACCATTTGTTTACCTTGTGTCGACATAATGCGATATCCTTTTGCAATGAATTTTATGCATAGTTATATTCATCTTCATTAATCTACACTCGGTGAACAGCCTCTCTCTAACAATGTCAGATACTCAAACCCATTGCTCTTTTTACCTCCAAGGAAATGTTCTATTCACCTCCGAGGAGGTGGAGTTTGGTGCTAAGGTTGCGGTACATATATGCGTATCAAATGCAGCGGCCTATCAACTAAAAACGCTTACCATCCAAACTTTATTTGCAAACACTGCGATGAACCTGCAAAAATTGACCCTCAAGAAACAGCTAAACATGGGTCAACACCTTCAATTGAGACACCCCCGGAACCATGCGACTTCTGGAAATTTTTTGAAGACGAACAAATAGAGACACTACGGAAAATTTACAGTGAAATAGTTCACTGGAAAGCAATCTTCTTTACCATTAGGAAAAATCAAGTAGGCTTCAAAATTGCAGATGTTATGAACATCATTCTCACCAGGACGCTTGAATATGGGCCTCAGACTGAATGCGCTATGATTTGCACAATGATAATGCCGCATTTACTTCTCGCAAGATCCAAAAGTGAAATTGTTGCTTCAATAACAAAACTTTGTCTAGAAGGCTCGGTCTATGGATCAGGTGCAAATTCGACGACCTTTTTGTTGAGGCCAAGGCACTTCAGGAGCGTCTAAGGAAATTAAAAAGGAAACGAGAAGTGCATGAGTTTAAAGCCTTTGAAAAATAAATGGAGTCTGGTTAGATATCGAATGCTTTACGATGTCTTTCAGACAATGCAAAGAGCGGTATGCTATCATTTTCTGATAGTGTCTCTCAAAGGAAAAAACTGAACTGTACTCGATTTTTTACAAGAAAAGCATCCATGTAGTCAGAAAGCTGATCTTAAATACGTAGTAACTGACCTGAGAAATCGGGATTTGCCGTTCTATCTTTCTGGTTTTGAAAATTTAATCCGTCCTTCTGCTCTGAAATAAAACGCACCGCAATGAAAACAAATGGCGGCTATGGCCCATCTGGTCTTGATGCAGGCGATTGGAGACGACTTTTGACAGCATACAAATCCTAGTCAATCGATCTTTGCAAAACAATGTCCAAACTTGCAATCAGAATTGCCACCGAACTAAATTTCTTGAATTCTTATAACGCTTGTCTGATTGCAGTAGATAAATGCCCTGGGGTTCGGCCAATTGGCATTAGTGAGGTCTTAAGACGAATTATAGGTAAGAGTATAGTGAAGTGGAGATCTCCAATTACTTGGGGGAAACGTACAGATGTGCGTTGGACAAAAGAGTGGCATCGAACATGCTGTTCATGCACTCCGGTGGCGCTTTCTTGAAGATCCTTCTGAAGGGATCCTACTGATTCATACCAGTAACGCGGTTAACAGCTTGAATAGAGATCTGGCTCTAAAAAATATCAGAAAGCTTTGGCCCTCGTTTTATACAGCAATCAGAAACTCGTATAAGACCCCATCAGACCTTTTTGTTGAAGTCTCAATAAGGAACGACACAAGGTGATGCAATAGCCATGGCAATGTACGGAGTTGCTACACTTCCTCTGATCGACATGCTTGAAGATCAAAATTTGACTCAAATGGTACGCAGGTAACGGTAATGTTTCCGGTAGCCTTGAATCTTTGCGAATCGTGCTAGATAAGCTCTATGAACATGGCGGTGGTTTCGGTTATAATGTGATCAAATTTCATCTCATTACAAACATTGAGTTTGTTCAGAAGGCGAAAAAAGTTTCTTCGGGATTAGATGTTGATGTTATTGAAGGTCATCGAGTTCGGGGTGCAGTTATTGGTTCTGATGAAAGCTGTAACGATTTTCTAAAATAAAAGTCAGTGAACTACTGTAACATGCTTGAAGCTCGCCAAACATAGTAAGGTGTCCCCTCAGAATGTGTACAAATCATTTACTAACGGATTGCAACACAAATTGACTTTTATTGCTAGGACTTCTCCTAACACGGACAGTCTGCGGTGGGAAGCCGAAAAAATAATTGGTAAAAATCTTATACCTTCAATGTTTAATCATCCCTCTTACAATGACAGATACCAGAAGATTTTCTCTCTTCCTCTTAAAAAAGGGTGGCCTAAGCATTCTTCTTCCTGAAGAAAGGGCAAACGAATATGAAAGATCTATTCGGATTTGTGAGCCGTTACAGAATCATAACGCTATAGATGCAGAGTTTCATCAGGAAAAAATCTTTCAGAAAATCAGAAAAGAAAAACAGGAACAAGCTCGAGCGAAAAAGTTGGCAATCAAAGATCTTGTCAATGATAAAGAGGCATAGTCTCTAGATTTGGCTATGGAAAAAGTAGTATCATGCTGGCTAAACGCATTTCAATTGAAAAGATATTTTGATTTAACCAAGGGAAAGTTTAGAGATAGAATTGCTCTTAGATATGGATGGGATCCCGTAAAATTGCCATAAGATGCGCATGTGGAGAAAACTTTGATGTAGCACATGCTCTTCATTGTCCAAAAGGTGGCTATATGCACATAAGACACAGTGACATCTGTGACGCTTTTGCCAACCTGCTCATTGAGGTCTGATATGAGGTCGAAGTAGAGCCCTGTCTTCAGTCTTTGCAGTTTAATCCGTATGCGAAGAGGTGCCCAAGAAGCATACCGGATTCCTACAATATCATGAGTCCGTCAAGAAGCTGAAATACGATCAAAGGATAATCGAGGTCGAGAAAGCCATCTTCTCTCCGTTAATCTTCTCGTGTACAGGAGGAGCTGTTCCGTCAGCATCAAAAGCCTTACAGAGATTGGCTTCCAGGATCAGCGATAAGAAAGAAGATTCATATTCGGACGTGATCACGTACATAAGGACAAAACTAAGTTTCGCTCTTTTGCGTAGCTCCATACTCTGCCTCCGTGGCGAGCGCTCCATGCGCTGGCGCCCTGCAGTAGAAGCGTCAATAGGAACCTTTGTAGAGTAAGGGAGGCTGTTGTGCTAAATGCTTTATATTATTCTAATCTTGATTCAGAATCACTACTCATTATAATTTAATCGCTATTAACCATATCTGTTTTGTTTATAATTCTGATGCTTTATTTTATTTATCTTTTGCTTCTGATGCTTCAGTTTTTGACTACTCTCAGAATTTATAAATACACAGGAGTTGGCTGCCCCCTTTTAGGGGAGGGGCTTTCTCTTAATTGGTCCTTTTTTTACTTTAATTCAGGGAGATAAGGTCAGCTGAGTGTATATCACTCTAACAGAAGGTTATTTGAGGGCAGCTAATATAAGCAGCGGTATGATATACAGATTCTTATCAAATTATACCATCTCAGCATTTAAAAAAGATAATTTTCTCGGATCTGCTCCTTTGTGCCCCCAGTACGTTATACACCCCCAGTAACAGAGCACTTGTCATTACATAGTAAATCATTATGTAAGAATATGGCACCTGCGTCTGGGGGTGCAAATAATATGCACCCACTGAGCTGGGGTCTTCAACGGAAAAGATCAATATCTTTTTTATGACCTTTTTGGGACTGCTGCTTTACGAAGCTATTGCAGCTTTTTTCTGGTAATCTACAATTAGTGTTATATAGCACGTTACTATGTAAAAAATAGCACGTGCGCTTTGGGCGAGGCGTAAAAGTTGTATGCCCACTAAGCGGAGTGAGTGGGTGGTACGGATTCGTTTGTTTAAACTGGATTCGTCTAAATCCCCGGCTCCCCACTTACCTATTGTCTTTTTTGGGTTCTATTTTATTGAGATTGTTTTTCAGTGAATTTATTTCCAGTTTCACTTCTTAGGTGATAAGTCGATTTTCTTCTGGTTTTCAAAATCTTCGGATGTCTTTTATGCAAAAAAATGTTGCTTGACAGTTTTGTCTTTTGAGCAACTTTGCGTCCTTGACGTCATTTGTTGATGATTAATTGCTCTCAAACGCAATTGTTTTATTCATGTGGTCTTTTTTGATGCGATTTTTTGCTTGACAAATTTTTCGTCTGACCCATTTGACTTTTTGTCCTCAAAAACGGGATGGCCTCCCCGTCCACCTGCCGATTTGAACCCCACTTTCATCTAGCCTTTGCAACCGTACCTCCTATCGCTTGACCCCCCTCAAACACTGGTCACCCCCCTCCCCAATCCCCAGCCAGCTAGTACCGAAACCAACCGCTCGCTGGTCCTTTGAGAGCAATTCGCCCAACGTTATTAGGCTATGTTATTAATTCCTGTCTTTCACAATCTTAAGGAGCTGAACTCAATTGCTGAAAGTTAACTACTAAAATTCAAATGGCGTTTTTGCCTAATTTGTAATTTTGTTCTTAATTTAAAGCTAAACAGCGGTTAATAAGATGCTGACGTATCACTGCCTGTCGTTCGCGAGAAAGGCTGGTCATGTTTACAACATTTCGAGCGCAAACTAGAAACAAGTTCTTCAAACCAGACAACTTTTCGCATTTGAACATTATCATTGGTTGTTTTCAGACGTTTTGTCTGAAATAAGTAGATGGAAGCTTCCAGCACAATATATGAGAAATTTCATCCACAATTTTTCGCATTTTTAAGGGAAATTCTTAATTTTCCTAATTTTTATACTAATTAAAGGGGGTATATTGATAGTTGTTTTTTTGACAAGCATGACTCTTAGTTTTTTTTTTAAATTGCCTTTAGAGAGTTGGACATTAGGTTCAAGCTTTGATCACTTTTTTTAATCAAACTGTCTTCAATATATTTTTTTAATTTTGTGATTGCTTTTTTGAACGTTTAGAATCGCAACGAGAAAAGAAATCTTTAGAATTCAGCCTAGGTTTTTTCTAGACCGAGAGTTTTGTTTCAACGCTCACTTTACATTGAGGGACTAAACGCTCAACTGGTTCTTTTCAATTCACATTCGGGTAGAAAGTTTTCGCACACTGATATATTTTCCGCTTATCTTAGTTGAATCAGTGGAAGACTCGTCAATTTGTGTTAAAACGAAACTATCGGGTATTATTTTTGGCTTTGTGAATTAGTCGACACGAGAACTATTTTTTAAACATTATTTTTAAGTAAGCTTTGATTGACCCTGATGTTGAGTTTTTTAAAACAAGTCAAGGAAGCAAGTGAAGGAAAGCAAAATTAATCTCAAAAATCGAACATCAGTGACCTAGTTTTTCTGTTTAATTGAACATAAAATTTTGCTACGTTTGAAAACTAAACTCATTTCTTCAGCTTTATAAAAATTGAGGAATTGTTTTGCTTATGTGCGCTGGTGCTTCCTTTTTGGATCTTTTTGACGATCGGTGACAAAGGTGTTAGAATTTTTAAATTAAGACTGAATTTTGTTATCAGAGTTGTTTGTCCCAATTCTCTGAAGCACTTCCTGCTTTTCTTAGCTGTGAAGGTGGAGCATAATCCGGCTTCTTTAAAATGTTTTAAAAACTGTTCTTAACCACAGGAGAAGTAGATGCAGAAAGACACACGTAGCTGGTTATCCCGAAGGGATGCTGAAGGGTTTTCCCCATTGAAGTATGTTCTTAAAAATGTTTGCTGAAAAATGCACCATAATATAATTATGTTGATAATCGCCTAGCTATAAGAATCTGATGAGAATCTCTGAGAGAACTATAATTTTTGCTAAACGTTGAGAAAAATTTGGAAACGTTTCAAAATGGCATATTTGCAAATTATACCTCAGAATTGTTGATAACCAATCTTTAAAAGGTGGGCTTTTTGTAGAGAACCTGGAGAACTCTAGCTGTCAAACTATGAACAGAATGCCGGAATTTTGCCTCTCCTCAAATTTTTTGTCATTTTTTTCAGGATTTCGTGCTGTTTTCAAGTTTTCTCCATATAATGTAATCTGTGAAAAAAATAACAATATACGCACAAACGCAGGATGTGTTACCAGAGAAATAGGTTGCACTTTTTGCGCTGAAAAATTTGTACAGCTTTTGGTTAATTGCTCTCAACGAAGTATGTAGCAGTTATATTAGTCCTGCTGTATTTTCACGACTCGAAGACGAGTAATGAATTTTTTTTTTTAAAAATCAAAGGATTTGGATGGTATTGGCGCAAAGGCTTTGTGCTTGCACAGGATGCAAAATGGCCGCGCGTAAAAAGTGTTTAAGTGAGTGCTGAACAGAAGTTAAAAGCGGCGCGAAAGAGTGGTTTTTGTGCATGCTGTTTTCTAGGAGAAGGGGAAATCAAGTGTGAAAAAGTTCTTGCTAAGAGAGCGATATTTTTTGATCATGTGCGGGTTTTTCAACTATTTTTTTAGCTCTAACAATAAATTTATTAGGCAAATGTGTTTGTCTCAATCATTTTGACTAGTAGTATATTTTTAGAAGCATCTGAGGCAAATAGTAGACTCTGAGATCTTTTTGCCAATTTGCCCTAATAAACGATGTCTTAGAACTTTTAAATATTCTTTATTTTTTTTAACAATCAAGGTCTTTTTGGTTGAAGTTAGTTGTTTTAGTGTTTATTGTATTTGGCGATCTAATGAATTGGGCGATATTGATTTTGAGTTTTGCCTGTTAATGAAAATGGAGTAGTTTTGATCAAATTTTGTGTCATTTTCGTTTTTTAAAATATTTTTTTGCCTGTTTCAGATCTTTGCAATAGTTTTTTTGTTTTTTTTTTGGTCATTAGTTAATCGAGAGCCCTTTGTATTTTTACTAACAGGTGACCCTTCAAGTTAACTTTTTTGGTTTTTTGATTGTTGGTTAATTTGTTAATTTTGCTGTGACAGTCATTGATCGAGCAGAAAAATTGTAATTTGTTGTCACAGAATAATAGTACGGTAGCAGCATTTCGTATTTTGGCAGAATTTTGTAACCAAAAAATGTTTTCTGTTTTTGCATGGCTTTCTCCGTTTAGATTTTTGTAGTTTTACTCAATTGGAAGTCCTTTAGTGCAAGTTTTTTGACAATACTGTTTTGCGGTCTCAATTGGTGACAATGTTATTATTTTTTTAAAATCAATTTTGTGTATTGGATTTTAATATTCTCATGCTTTTTTCACTTTTTTCAAAGTAAAGACCACAAATGATTTTAATGACTGTCACACTAATAGTTTTCAAGAAATATTGTCGATTTTTGGAGTTTTGTGAATTTCTTTTCTTCACTTTGTTTTCTTATCTGTTAGTCCATCGTCGATAAGTTTCATCCGTTGACGATGAGGTGATACCATAATTGTTTGAGTTTACACCTAATGCTATCTATGACTTATACGTTGAATTTGGAAAATTTTACAAGTTTTTGATTTTGCTGGTATTTGATGTACTTATTGCTGTCTTTTCACTGAATATTATTGCTCATAGGTCTCATCGGTTGCTACTTAGGGTTTAGTTGATCAAGGTATAGGTTTCAATTTGTAATTAATGCTTTCTGTGAATTTTATACTATTCGTAGGAAAGTGTTGGTGAATTTTTGGATATTTGTGGGTAGTGGTGTTTTTGTTGTGTTTTTACTGAGTCTCGCTAATGACAGGTTTCATTGGTAGTTTCTTGAATTTATATAACTCGTTTTTGTGATTTTGAAATTTTCCGAAAAACTATGGTGTGTTTTTTTTACTTTTCTTGTGGTCTAATTGCACAGTCTAAGAAATGTTTTTTTTTCTTTCTCTATTGCCGTGTAATTTTGGTCAATTTATTGGCTACAACTTCTAATTAAAGTTTACAGTGAGTGAGATGCCTTTTGTGTTCGAAATATTCAAGTGAAGTTGTGAATCTTGCCATCAATTGAAGTGATTTACCTGTTAAGTCATTCTAAGTGCTAAGTGGTTTTTTATGACTTCGAAAGTTTTTTTTAGCTGAGCGGAGCTATATTGCGGTGCTCTGGTTTTTCTTGCGTCGTCTGACGCTCTTTTTCGTTTTACATTTGTTCACGTTTTACATTTTGTTCAGAATTCAAATTTTCTGAATGACTTCTTCCTTTCACAACGGCTTTTGTGCGCGTGACGTCATTTTTCACTCTCTTTAGCCAACGTGTTTTTAGCTCATTTGCGTGATTTGATTTTGATCATACTCTACTTACCTCACTCAATAAAATGACTTTTGCACTTTAAAACTTAAGTTTAATCTGAATTAGTTTAATGTCAAAGGAAACAATCTGTGTAATAAAGGTCCCCAATGAAAACGCTTCTGCGCAATAAGTTTTAACAAGCTTTCTTAAACTTTTTTTTTAATTTGTCGCTAAATTTTTGTTACATAGCTTTTTGAGCGGCTTGGATTTTGGCGTGTAGTTTAGTTTTGTGGTTTTCTTTCTTTGACACCCGTGACTTTCAAAGTTCATCTTGTCATTTTCTTCAGAATTTGACTCCTTTTTTGTCAGTCTTTGATTCGCACAAGGTTGTATTGTGTAATCATCTTAAGGATGCGTGGCGTCAATTTTTGCACAAATTGTCATTTTTGTTGATTTTTGAAACACTAGATCTTGGAAAGAGAAAGTTTTAGTTTTTGTCTAACTTTGAGAATAGGGTCATGGGCTTTGTTGGCTGTTTTAGTTGGATGTTGCTGTAAAGATGATAACTATCAGGTCATATGATGATTGATTTTTTTATTGTTATTCATAAATTAACAATAAAATAATAGGAGTTCTTCCTCCTAATACTAAAAGAGTTCTTCCTACCCCCACCCCACCTACTGATTCCCCCTTCGCCTACCTACCCCTACCTTTGTTTCCTCTTTGTGCCATTCGGTTCTAAGTTTTGTTGTTTCTGATTTACGTGAGGCTAGTTACGAGTTTAGAGTTTATATTACAAAACTTCAGTTGTTTTGGTAACTTTGCTAGCATTAGACTGTTTTTGTTGTCAAGAGCCAGGAAAATAATGCAGTCCAAAATGAAGATTTAATTGTGGGAAATTGTCAAAAAGCTACTGCTTGTTATTATTCCTCAACTTTTGGGACGCTGATTATACGAGGAAATCGTCTTTTCTAAAATTATTTTACATATAATATTGTAATTTTGTTTCCATAAAGGCTTTCTTTGGTTGCTGCTGGGATGAAAATTTGAATTTGACAAATTTGAATCAACTTTCTTTATTTATATCGTTCTGTTGAAGCATTGCTTATTGATAGCCGCGAAGCGCTGTCGAGACTGTTTATTTGTCCCATCTTGGTATCTACGACGCAAAGACGGTTTTCTGTTTTTCAAGTTTTTCAATCAGTTAAGTGTCACTGCAAAAAAACTGTAAATGCCGCACGTGAAAAGAAGCATTGAGGATAATCTGTTGAACCGCAGTAAAAGAAAAATAGAAAGTTTTATTCCTGCAAAATTGGATAAAGAGCGAGTGGATTTTTTTTCACCTGTGGCAATTTCAAATCAGTTTTTAAGTGTTAACTTAAGGGTTATCTTGAAGGTCAAGACATATATTAACAATTAAGCGTACTTTTAGGACTGTTTTAAACAACTTTTAGTATAGCCTTGAGCTATTTTGAGCTATTTTCTTAATCATTTTACCATTTGAGACGCTTTTTTTCGGCAGATTTTTTGATCTATTTCACACTTTCAGTCAGTGAGAAGTTTCTCGATTGCATTTAGGCCTTTATGGGTTGATCAGCTTTTGATTTTATTCGCGGCACTTTAATCTGTTTATGTTAGAAAATTGACTGAAATGTTGGCCTTATATTTACTTTTCTCTTTTCTCAATTGTTTTGCCTAGTTCTAGCCAATGTCCGTGTTTGAGTGCTTATTCTGGAAGTCTTATATGGGGTATTGTTACAAAGAGGTTAAAATGAAATGTTTGGTGGGCTTGTTCAACTGAAAGAAGTGAAATAATTTTTTATGCGAGTTCCTTTTGTTTTGCTATTGTGACTTTTCTGTTGTTAAGTCAGACATATGTCTTTTGGGTGGTCACTTACAACACTGAAACGGTGGTGTGCTTGGCAAGTTTTGTATGTTTTGATATTATTTTTATACCTTTTTGTTAGTCATTGATTCAAGATTAACTGTATCTCAAGGTTAAATAAATATTTTTCGAAAGCAAAGCTTGTTGCCTTTTCCTAGAGAAATATTGAAAAAAATTGTAAAATTTCCCCTTTCTGCTATTTTATTTTTCTCATTTGATATCATTTTTTAAAGGAAAAAATGTGTTTGCCTGGTGTTCAAGACAAATTTTGCTTCGAATCGATTCCAGAGTCTTCTGGTTGCGTTTTTTTCTTTTCATCTTAATTGTTGTTACGATTTGATCACGTGCTAAGAAGTGCTAGTTTTTGTTGAATTCTACCAACCTGCAGCTGAATTGGTGCGCATGACGTCATTTGCTTATAGCTTTGAAGCTGTAAGCTGAGCGAAGCTGTATTGCATTGTGAGTGGTTTTGCAATTCAAAGAATTTGAATCGTATTGGGGTGCTTTCTATTTTTAATCATGTTCTTTCATTATCATTATTTTATAAGTCAAATTGGAGAAGTGATTTTGGTGAAATTGGAGTTTCTTTCCAAAAGTGAAATTGGAGTTTCTTTCCAAAAGATTTATTGTTCTTTCTACGTCTTATGTTTTGTTAAGTCAACGAAAGTTTGTTGAATTGTGTCAGGACATGTCCTGCTATGTTTTTTGTTTCGTCGTCTAGAGCCCTTTTTTGTTTTACATTTGTTCACACGGCAAAGCTGAAAAAAGACAAATTTTCTGAATGACTTCTTCCTATCAATAACGGAAATTGCGCACGTGACGTCTTTCTATTTTTTTCTCTAGTAAATCTTTCTAAGGTCATTAGATTAGATTGATTAGATTGATCATACGTGGCTTACCTCACTCAATGAAATTACTTTTGCACTTTAAAACTTCAAGTTTAGTTCGCTTTGTATGCTTTGAACTCGCGATTGTATACTTTGAACTCAAGTAGGCTTCTAATGTCGATAACCTTGTATCGCATTTGGAGCAGTTTATGCAGAAAATATAAAACGGCCGAAATGAATGTATTTGCTGAGAGAATTTTCTAAGTCTGTCAAAAAAATCGCACTTAAGGTTTGCTCATGTATCTCGGACTTAATTTGGATGGGATTGATTTTAATTTTTTCGGCAAAAATAGGCGAGCAGAAAAAATCTGCTTCATACTGGAACCAAATGTGCGAACAAAACTCGGAACTTGTGAAAAGAAATTGCATTTGAACTTGAATACTCAGTGAATATAATTCTAGGCCATGTGATAAATACCAAATTAGAACCACGACACTCGTTGTTTTGAGCATCATACTGACCTTAAAATGCACAGTCAATTTACAGATTATAACAAATGTTATAAACTATTTAAGGTAGCTGAGACCATTTAAGGTTACACAAATATCCGGTAATGTCAAAGCAATTAGCACAGAATTTGTTCGGTGAAACTTAACAAGGAGGCTTGGTTATGTGCGTTTGCTCATAATGTTCTGACCCTGCTTACCCATTTTGAGTTAATTGTCTGCCAAGTGACGAAGAAGTAGAGAAACTTTCAAAACTTCACTTACTTCGGAAACAATACGTGTATAAGTTTAAAAAGTTATAAAATTAAAACAGTAATTGAGTTTGATAATTCGGCCTTAGAAGCACGACATAACACCTACCATTATTGAGACTACGAGACAAGACGAAGAACAAAATAAACCAACAACAGAAAAGTTAATTACGGGCTATGCCAATTTTTTTTTGCATCAGATAAAACCTAAACTAAATATTTTATTTGTATTTCACTGGAAAGCAGGTTACATCTACCCATACTGTGACTAGTTATCAAGTCGACAAAAAGAACATAAGGGGCAAATTTCAAAAACCGATTGGTGATTTGAAAGCAAATAATTTCAAAAGTCATAGCCAGCATAAGCTGCCATTTCGTAAATACTAGATGGATTCACATGAAACTTAGGAAGCCAATGGGACCAGTCATCAATGAGACTGAGTCATAAGACTACAAATAAAGGGAAAGCTTGAAAAATTCCCAATTTATGGAAACAGTGTTGAAGATATTAAAACGAACAGCTATTAACTGGAAAAGTCTATATAATTTCACTTGGGTGTCCGTTGAACATCAGTGGGGTTTGAATCTAAGGGAACTGTGGAAAGACATGAAAAATAACAATTATTGACCAACACCAAAAAGCAAATTTTCGTCGAAACACAATATCGAAGTCATAAATAGCTGTTAATACAAATCAAAAGATTAATATTTGCATTGAAAGAGAAAAGATGGGCGCTGTCATCAAGAAACAAGACCTGGATTAACAACAGGATGACAAAAAGGTCAAAAACGGCAATGTTCGAAAATACATTAATTACTTTGAGAACAAGTAAGCACAATGTCATAAAAACCATTAGCTATCAACTGAATACATTCAATAGGTTCACTTAAAGCTCCATAGGAAGCTATTGAGACCATTTCATTTCTCATAATTTTTCATACAACTTTGAGAAGAACAACAAAGGCACAAATAAAAAATTCAAAAGTTGCGAAAAGTTTTGAAGCCATTAAAACCATAAGCTATTCGCTGAAAGCATCATATATGTTCAAGTTTGCCGTCTTTCAAGGACATTGGGACGTGAGTTTTGTGATATTGTGATAAAACACTAACGAGCCACATGAACTGACAAATATCTAAAAATCACTAAATTATTATGAAAACTTGTGGAAACTATCAAAGTCATAGAATCATCAATTATTAGATGAAACCACCAAAATAGATTTTTGTGTTTCACTGGAAAGAAGAAGAGACCCGGCATTATTGATTTGAGAGAAATAAGATCGAGTGCCAGCTGGAAGCATTAGATAGATTCGCTTATTCACATATTTAGGACCTTTGATTGTTAAGATTAAGTTTAAAAAAAGAGAGCAAGAAATGCTGTTGGAAATCAAGAATTTGCCAAAAAATTACGAATACACAGTTACACCTTGAGCTTTTCTCTGAAAACAAAGTATATATTCATTCTTGAGATTTGTCAATGGTTGATCCTTGATTTGAAAACTGTCTAGCTGTAATTGTCATAAAAATTGCGAAATTATTATTTAAAATTCAACGCAATACAATCCGAATACTTTATGGTGTAAAAATCCACGATGAGACCACTACCTTGCTATGGCTGAGCGTCTATTAAAAACACGTAATGGCAAAAGAAAACTCAATGTATCGAAAATAAGTGATTTATTTTAGGTAAGTGTCGATTTAAATTAGCAAAAAGCCGACAAATATCGGGAAATGCTGAAAAATTACTTCACTATACTTCAAAACGACGATTAATCCTCTGAAAAAAAGAAATTAAAAGAAACCTTTCTAATGACGTATTCTACGCTTGATAGGATTTATATAGCACCCACAACTCTCTACAATGAATATATCCATCGGCGAAAATTGACTGAACAAAAAAGACAGTTGAGCATATCCCTCACTAAGGTGGGTTCAAGAGGGCAAAGAGGGCAATTTAGCTAGAGGGCAAAAATTCATGCTCTTACTTAAGACTAAGAAGAGGTCTCCAATTAATATAACTTAGGCGGTTGCATGTTCTCGGTTCTCTTATCGGGTCACACGGGACGTTGAGATGTGACCATGGCCATCAAGGCATGGTCAAATAAATTAATCTCACGTTCAAAACTCGTAAATATTGTTAAATTACTATTTATTTCTCTTCATTTTTCATTCTAATTTTCAACTGAGTAATCTCGTCTAATATAAAGCGAATACAAAATCCATCCAATTACATTGCTTCGATACAGTTTTATTTTCGACTATCTGAGAGTACAAATTGCTTGGATAAACTATTATTGTTTGCGGCTACCTGAACCTTCGGCCATCTGTGTGTACATCTTCTTGCTGAACAAAGTATCATGATGAAAAACGCCTTTTAGTTGAGGCCACTCTAAACTAGATAATGAATTGTAAGAGTTTAATACTGTTTCAGATAGTTTTAGTTGTAGATAGAAGTCATATCATCGTATATATTGGTCACAACAGTCCTTACTGATTGCATGCTGTTCAATCAACACATCACAATTCCCAATTGGTCACAATTTTAATATATTCCAAACGACCAACAACCACGAAAAAAATTGTCCCCATGAAAACAACTTCCTAAAGACTCATTTACTGACTGAGTTTCTGTGTCCACGTGTTACGCCCGTTGTAATGAATGGAAAACGATCAGTGACAATCCTTGTGAACAACAGAGAGCGAAGTTCAAAGAGCAACTGCGTGAACGAATCTCCTCCTAAAGAACTTGGTAGCAAACCAGGTGATATTTGCACTGCCTATAAAACCCTAAGAATAGATCACAGCCTCAAGACATACAAGTTGTTTGTAGAACCTGACCCAGGAGTAACGCAAAAAATTGAATTGTTAAACAATCCAAGTGCGATTGATTCAGTTTATATAGACGCTGTTGTTTGGCCTTCTCCGTAGTTGGTTCGGCTTTGATTTATGGAATTTTCCCCATTATTGTTTTACTTCAACTAGTCAGACTAAACGAGCCATCTTTTGTTCATCCTTGAAGCAAGAAAGAGATTTTGTGACCTCGATTCTGTGAATTTGTCAAATTTGATTATTTGTCACTCTGAGGAAGTTCTCTTTGTTATTAACGGTCTATTTAGTTCTCTTAATCTCGTTATAACTGTTTCTCTAGTGTTGGTTATTTGGTCTCATCGGTTACATTATTTGACAGTCGCGAGTCCATCACTGAAACAACTAGTAAACAGATTGTTTTGTTTGAGAATTAATATTTGACCCCTTTTGAAGAGTCACAGCCTCGCCTTTACGTCTCTTTGCCCCGAGAAAAGTTGAAAGCGAAAACTCACTATCTTTGTAAATTATTATTTCACTAACTGTACTTGACTATACCCTGATCTTATCAGACCTCTTAATACTCTGTAATATATTGTGTAAATTTCACTTTTGGGAACAATTTACTCGCATTGGAACTTTCAACTCTCAATATGATAAACGCGATAGTGGATGTATAAAAGTTAAATGAAGTACATGTGCCTTTTTGCATATGATTTGTTGTCCATGTCATTGGGGGCGTTGAGGCGAATCCTGTTCCAATCGCTTGACTCTTAGTAACGATAGTCAACTTAGAACGCGATAGTCAACACTGTAATGCAACTTATTGAAACGAGTTCAAACAAAGGCCGGGTTCCGACCTGACAATCAAAGCTCAGTTGCATCGACCAACCGATCACCCATCAATAGCTCACCCGTTTTGTTGCAACCAATCACGTCTGCCTGACATTTGCAAATCTACTCGAACGAGGTAAACCGGCAACGAAATTAGAAAGCTGAGTTGGGTTGGGAATTGGAGCTCATTAATTTCACGTTAACTGGCGTAAAGTGAGCCTATTGAGCGCCCTTTGTGGTATCAAAACATTCCGCGTTGCTTTGCTTACCCTCACATTTGTCTTGCTGCCTGTTACAACTGCGATTGAGTAGAACTGTTACATATCATCTTACCATCAGTTGCTATTGTTAGTGTTCCTCGCGCTCTCTTGTCTTTATCATCATAGCTACCTCTTTGCATCTCATTTCCATTATAAATAGTTTCTTAATAACAGCCTCATAAACAGTGTAGAATTTTGTGTTATGTCCGGTCCTGTTGCTGTGATAGTAAATGATGGCCGAGTTTTGTCAAATCATCCCTTGACCGTCGATGATCAACACAGTCCGGATTTATCGGTGAAGATCATCAGGAGTCCAGAGGTCAGTAGAGAAGAGGCCGATTTCATCTCAAACTGGCCGACCAATCCGGAACTTCAGGACGATGGAGATATCAGTGTTAGCGCGGGCTGTGTTGGGTCAAATTTATGTTGCTGTGTTGATAATTTCTTCACGTTCAAAAAGCGCTTTCCTTGCGTTACATGGATGCGTAAATATTCATGGGCCAAACTATTGAGAGATTTCATTGCGGGTATAACAGTGGCCTTAACAGTAGTGCCTCAAGGAATTGCCTATGCCAAAGTTGCCGGTCTTCCCGCCGAATACGGACTTTACTCTTCCTACATTGGGCCTTTAGTGTACCTCGTGTTCGGAACTGCCAAAGACATTACAATGGGACCGACTGCTGTTATGTCTCTAATTGTAGCATCCTACACCAAAGCGGGCTACCCTCAGTACGCAGTGCTATTGACCTTTTGTGCAGGAGTTACTCAGGTTCTAATCGGCGTCTTCCAATTGAGCATCTTGATCAACTTCGTCTCGCATCCCGTGATCTCCGGGTTCACTTCGGGAGCTGCTCTTACGATTGCTTACGGCCAAGTTAAGTCGTTACTGGGCAATGATAAAATTGACGGGGAGCATCTATACGAGCAGGTGTATCAGACATTCAAATACATCAAAAGTATTAACTTTTGGGACACGACACTTGGGTTGCTGTGTCTAATAATTCTTCTGTTCCTAAGACACTGTCGTGGTGCTAAACTCTTCCCAAATTCTGGGGAGCATCCAATCTTTATCATCAAATTTCTGCGAAAGCTTGTGTGGATTATTTGTATAGCGTCAAACGCCGTGGTTGTAATTTCAGCGTCAGTTATTGTGTATCTGTGGTCGACTGTCGGCGACCATCAATTTTCAACAGTTGAGAAGATCGAGAATGCAGGTAGTGTGCCTTTTGGAGTGCCGCCATTTGGTTTCCATGATGATGCGACTAATACAACAATATCTCTCACTGAAATGGTCACTGACATCAAGGCTGGGTTCCTAATCGTTCCATTATTGGGTATTTTAGAGAGCGTTGCGATTGCTAAAGCATTTGCTAGAAAGAATGACTACAGAATAGACACGACACAGGAATTATTTGCTATAGGATTGTCAAATTTCGCGTCATCATTTTTCAATGCGTATCCTGTTACCGGCAGTTTCTCCAGAACAGCAGTAAACTCGCAGTGTAACGTTGCAACACCATTGGGTGGTCTTTTCACGTCTATTGTGGTGTTCTCGGCGTTGCTATTCCTCTCTCCATTATTCCAGTACATTCCGGAATCATCTTTGGCTGCCTTAATTATTTCCAGCATTATTTTTAACTTTGATTACAAAATAATCTATCATTTATTCAAAACCAAAAAGACGGATTTTGTCACTGTAGTGCTGACAATAGTCATGTGCTGCTTAACCTCTGCAGAGTATGGAATAATAGCGGGTATTGTGTTCTCCCTACTTATCAGCTTGTGTCCCATGGCCAGACCGCGACTCCGATTGGAAAGGTTCCGAGATGGCGCCCTCGTCATCGCCAGATTCGATCACGGTCTTAACTTCCCATCTGCCGAGGTTATCATTGACGTTTTTTCGGAGCATTTTGAACAAATCCAAAAGGGAGTGATAGTTGGGCAGTCGAGCGCTGAGCCCAAATGCTGCGTTATTGATCTGGACAGAGTATGGCAAATTGACCAGTCTGTCTGTGCGAGTCTTGCCACTGTTAAAAGCTACCTTGAGAAGAAGGGTGTGAACGTTTTTCTTATCAGAGCATGTCCTGCGGTGCTTTCCACTCTCAACAGGGCTAAAGGCAGGGAGGAAATGCCCAGAGATTGGAATCATTTCGACACATTGCAAGAGGCAATATCGGAGTTCTCTTTAAAAGATACTTCACCGGTACCTTTGAGCAATGGCACAACAAGTTCAAAACCAGAGCACCAACGCGAGACAATGGAAGGGGTTGTCGCAGATTCTAGTGCTGATACCAACAATCTTGCCAATACGGACACGTCTGAGAACTTTGAAAGAGAGAGAAAAGAGAAGGGGAACGGAGACCAGAAATTGGACTTGGAAACGGTCCAAGTCAATGGTGAAAGTGGTAATACGGGAGGGGGTTCATCTGCTTATGGTGATCATTCTGAAACCTGACCTGGTGAAGGGTTCTCAATTAATCAGCTGGTTCTGGGTCACTGACAATCAGTATAGAAGTATAGAGCTAAATGCACTATTGTCTGTCATCTAAATGTATCAATTATATACACGCCATGTACTCTTCTCCAATCATTCCTCAGTCTCACTTTGGAGCAAGTTTAATTATTAATTCAAATCACGTTGCATTTATAAAACTATGCGCAATTATTTAGTCAGTCTCTTTTTTTTCTAGGCTATCTATTTTTTCAAGGAATGTTATCGATGTCTTTTTGACATTATCCGAAGTATTATTCCAGGATGAATTCTAGAAACAAATTCAGAACCATTTCGCGTGTTAATTGAACAGCTGTTTTTTGATGAAAATATGGTCCAAACAGATGAGTCCCTTGACAGATCTTAAACTGGCATATTTTGCGTATTGACGTTTTCTATTTTTGAAGTTTCGACACGTTTCTTGTCAATTACCTCTTTGCAACAATTTTGCATTCTACGGTGGTAAATTTTGAATGGATTTCCTTATCTTCTTCAGCGAACAAAATTTTTGTTTCCATGAGTCTCTTTGAGGAAATTGAAATTGAACGCGTGGTTTTTTATTTGAATTAATGTAGCCTGATAGACATGTCATCAAATATTCAAATTAACATCACCAAATTCAATTAGCAAAGTTTTTTTGATAAATTATGATCAACTGAGAACTAATTAATCGATTATTAATTGCTCTTGAACGAAGTTCGTAGCAAATATTGTAAACATGTCTTTTTTGTGCAAAATTTTCGCTTGACGGTTTTGACTTTTCGAGTGACTTTTACGCCCTTGACTTTTTGCGTTTCGCGTGATCTAAAATTCTCTCTCAATGACAATTTCAAGCAGCTGAACTCAATTGGCGACATAATACTGAAAGTCAAATGAAAAGTGCGCCGAAACTAGTGCCATTTTTCGTTAAATCTTAATAGTGGCATATGTTACCTATAATGTGGTTATTTGAAGCCCACTATTGAACTTCTGGGTATAATCAACCTGGGTATATATACTGTCTGAGCTCTGCAATTAATACTTGAGATATGCAACACCACCTCGATAGACAAAAGTTTTTTCTCCAAGTCACATCTACAAATTTAGGCAGTTCGTCAAAATCTTTTTTTTACTCTCATTACTGACAGTTTTCTCTTATTTAGTCCCACCTAAGAACTCATAGTTTTCTCTCTTAGTTTTGTCTGATAGTTTAGTCCCACCTAAGAGATGATAGTTTTTATTTAGTCCCACCTAAATCGAGAGTTTTCTTATCGTGAAGAATTAACTGTGCTTAGATATATAGATTTGAGTTTGAGGCTAAGATGGGAGTGGATTAAAAGCCGTCAATCAAGAACAACCGTAGACAGATTGCCTAGTTCTTAATCTGACTGTTGAGGATTATGGAGGAAATCTCAAGGTCAAGTAAGATCAAAAATGACAGGTTCAAAGCAATCAGTGGACTTTTTGCCCAACCGCTCCGAATTCACTCGTAAATCTTTCCACAGGACAACCAAAACAGGCAAAGCGCAGAGCTTGCTTGCAAGTATTCTTTTTTCGTCGAGTCACTTTTTTAAGTCGTGCATTGCAGTATGGCCTTATTTGCTAGGGTTGACAACCTTTAGTCTGATCTGGCGAATTGATGAAATAAGTTTGAATCTTGGAGTAAAACTCACTCATGTAAGCATTGATAATGCTTTCGGAACAAAAAATATCTACCCCATAAGGAAATATCAACTGCATCAATGAAAACAACAGTTTCAATTAGTCGTCCAATAACGATTCATGACGATAATAGCTTTGGTTAACAGATCGATGCATTTTCAGCTAGCAAACAGTTTTTTTTGGAGACTTCTGTAAAATTTACGCCATGTTTTGCTCTTTTTCAAGATTCCGTAAGTGTTTTTCGTAAAAGCTGCTTCGAAATAGCCCATAATTTTTTGTAGTTTATATCCGGAATGTACGTCTCACGGTTTTTTATTGAAAAAGTTGTCGGCGAAATTTTTCTTTTTGGTGCATCTTGTTCAAGTTTACCGGAAGCAGAGAACTAGAAACCGCTGACACAATCTGCGTAAATTCCAAAAGGGAGCCAGATGAAATTCGGCGCACTATAAATGTCTTCGTTAATTAAAAATTTGCCGCTTTTTGCAAATTTACCGCACTAATTATACAAAATGCATCATTATTTTTTTGATTTTTCAAATATTTCACTTAATAATTGATATAATTTGCAAACATTTGGAACAATTGGCTATTTTTTGGCGCCCGACAAAAGCAGGGATAATTTTGATCTCATCATGGATTCTTAAATCAGAAATTTGTAAAATCTTTATTTGGGCGCTACTTTTTTTCTAAATATCTTGCTTTTACTTTTTTTTAAATTTCATTTACTGACAAATTTTTCAATTCACGGCTGTATTAATGACGATTCCCATTTATTTAAAAATGAGGCCGAATGCAGAAATAATTTGTTTACAGAGAATATCTAATGGTTTTTTTGGCTTTGAAGAGGAGGTTCGATTTGATTTTTTGATTTTTAATGTGTTCACTTAGCAGTGAACTGCTAATTGCGATTTCTCAGGTGGTAGTTTACGCCACCTTTTAAACCGCACTTTTGCTTTTGTTTGCATTTGGTTTTGGCATTTTCGTTGGTTTCTGGTGGTTTATGTTGAGTGCTTGTCTGGAGGATGGAGATGGATGGGATACTTGGTGTTGGATTTCAGGGGCTCTTTGTTTTGTATTCGTGCGAGGATAGATGGAGCCTTGGAATGGGAGAAAAGGAGAGGAGTTATATATAGAGAGAGAGAGAGAGAGAAAAGGTATAGTTTTTAGAGACGAAACAAAAGAGAAAAAGAGAAAATAGAGCAAGAAAGAAAGAGAGGCACCCTCAGTGCACCACCGGCAGCCACTCCCCCTTTCAGAGGACAAGCAACCGCCTTGTGAACTGAGAGTACAGTGAGTTGTCGTTGGTTTTGATGCTTATAGCGAATGGAAGACAGAAAAAGGTCATTAGAGAAAGAGAAAGAGGCACCCTCAGAGCATCACCGGCAGCCAGTCCTCCCTTTCAGAGGAAAACCAGCAGGCTTGTGCACTGAGAGTACAACGGCTTGTGGTTTGTGCCTTTTTTTCGCGTGGTTGTTCCCAGTTGGGAACAGAGTGTGGGACCAGTATCAAGGCCTCAGCTTGATTCCCACAATCATGCTGCCGTCCCTTACTGGTACCGTGGAGTTAGCGTGGGATCAGTATCAAGGCCTCAGCATGATTCCCATGATCATGCTGCCCCCTTGCTGTTACCCTGGAGTTAGAGTGTGGGGCCAGTATCAAGGCCTCAGCATGATTCCCACGATCATGCTGCCCTCCCTTACTGGTACCCTGGATTTAGATCAGCTTCAAGAACTAGACTGATTCCTGTGATCAGTCTAGTCTCCCACACTGATCTTCCTGATGTGGTGTCCATCGGTTCTATGGTTTGTCGAGTTCTGAAAAGGCATGTCGGGTGCTGAAAAAGCATTTACATACAAAAAAATGTTCAGCCCGGGCAGTGTATTTTTGGATGGCTTCAGCTAACGTCTCGTCATACCCCAAGACCTCCGCATCCACTTTTTCCTTTCTTTTTCTTTTCCTTTAATTTAGGTTTTTAGAAAATTTGACACTATTTTGATGGCTTCATCTCGATGGCTAACGTCTCGAGTTATACCCCAAGACGTCCGCATTCACCTTTGTTTTAGATTTTTGCCCTAGTTTTTGTTGTTTTTTTTGTTTTTCTCTGCGCTTTTATTTTTTTTTGAATGGTTTCAGCTAAAGTCTCGAGTCATACCCCAAGACGTCCGCATCAACCTTCGTTTTAGAATTTTGCTCTAGTTTTTCTTGTTTCCTCTTTTTCTTTTCTGCCCTTTTTCTTTCTTTTTCTTTTTGAACAGCTTGAGGTGATGTCTTGAGTCATACCCCAAGACGTCCGCCTCCACCGTTGATTGATTTAATTTTTCTTTTATAAAAAGTTTTTGCAAAGGAGTTTGATACATCTTGATCTGCCTCGCAAGTTGACAAATGTTTTCGTGTACTGTGTTTTTAATTTCTTCATTTCGTTTTGTGGCTCCTGCAATGTATTCGGAGCTTAATTTTTGGATTGTTTTGCTTACTGTTTCTAAGTTTCCTGTTTGATGTAGTTCCTCTATGCTGGTCCAAATTGGCAGGTTATATGCAAGTCTTATAGCTTTATTTTGTTCTTTTTGTATCTGATTGAGATCAGTTTTTTTACATTTTCCAAAGCTGCGTTCGCATACATGTATAGTGGGCTTACCATTGTTTTATACAGGTACATAACAATATTAGATTTTATGTTTTTTGATTTTAGAATTTGAAGCGTGTTGATTTTTTTTTGCGTTTTTACGACTTGATTTGTCCAGGTCAATTTATAATTGAGATCAAGTCCGAGGAATTTTACCTCTTTGCTGACTTTGACTTCTGACCCTAGTCTTAGCCTAAGATTTGTGTTCAGTGTTTGTCTAGTAAAGATGGTGTATATTGTTTTTCCCGCGTTGAGGAGTACTTTCTATTAATCGCACCATTTTTCGAAATGTTTGATTCCGATTTGTAGATGTTTAGTAGCTATTTCTTTCTCATTTGTGTAGTGTATAGCGATATCATCTGCATTTGTGAAATTGATGTGTCTTTACATTAAGGTTCGCTTACATACATATTGAACAAGATCGGGCTTATAATGCTCCCTTGGGGGCCCGCTGCTTTGGGTGTGAAGCTTTAAAATTGCTTGGTTGTATTTTACTTTAGATTTTTCTGTTACTTAGGAAGCTGCTAGTCCATTTTGTGATCCACCATGGTGGGTAAATCTGAATTTGCTTGTATAGCATACCTTCGTGCCATACAGAATCAAAAGCTTGCTCGCCATCTAAGAAGGCAGCAGCTCGGGCACCTTTCCATTTGAAGCATGTTTCTGATTTTTCAGTTAGCGTTAGAAGATTGTCTGTTGTGCATCTGCCAGACCAGATCTGTAGGCGTTGTTGATCTCCGAACAGATTTGGTTTTTAACAGTGATTTACCAAGTATTCATTTGCAATGCTCTCGCATAGTTTTCCAAGGCAGGATGTTAATGATAAAGGTCTGTATCCTTTTAACGTTTTGTGATCTGTTCCTACTTTTGGTGTCATTGTTACGGTTGTAGTTTTCCACTGGGTTGGTACATGTCCTAGCTGTATTGATGTTTGAATTGTTTTTGCTAGTTTTTCTATTGTTTCTAATGGTAATTGTTTTTTTCATTTGATAGCTTATTTCGTCGTGTCCTGGTAAAGTATTTCTACGATTTCTTAATATACTTTTATAAGTTGCAGCTTTTACTTCTGTATGTTTCCTGTCTACTTCACTTAACTTGGTTGCCTTGAAATATGTTTTTCTTATTTTCAGTGAGACAATTTTCTCGTAATCTTTTCCCTTATCTGTTTTTGATTCGTTTGTTTTCATTGTTGTTTTTCATTTTTTGGCGAAAGCATCTGCACCTTCCTGATTATTCATTGGTAATTGTTCGTCCTTTTTCTTGTTTTGGTCAAGTAATATTTTTGCAGCTTACCAAAAGTCGTTACCTTTTCTTGCTTTGGTTGTGTTGTCTCGTTGTGTTTTTACTTATTTTCTATATTTCTTTTGTCAGTATATTGATCTTGTTGCATATCATTTGCTGTTGGGTTGTGTTTCTTTCGTCGTTTCCTCTCAGTTTGTTCGTTTTTCTCTAACTTATGTTTTTCTATTGTTAGTTTTTTGATTTGGTGGTTTTTAGCTATGTGTTTATTCACATATATGCTTTCTTTGTATGCAGCTTGAATTTTTTGTGTAATTTCGTCTGTTTTTTTAAGTCTTTTGTTTTTTATGTTCCTATCTACGTCATCTAAGTTTTGCAAGATATGATTTTTATAATTTTCCCAGTTAAATTTCTGTGTGACTGGATTGGTTTATCTATGTTATAGGTACTCACCATTGGATAATGATCACTAGGGCTTTCGATGAAGACATAAAAATTATCAGTAAGCTTGTTAGTTTATAAATGGCTAGGTGCACATCTAGTGGTCCACCATCTTTGTGCGTGGATTCATAATTGTTTAGTATTATATAGTTTTCCTCGTCCTGCCGTTGTTCAATTAATCTTCCCGTTCTGTTAGTGAGTAGGTCAGTGGTTCCAAACATTGGGTGTTCTATATTAAAATCATCAGTAATTAAGTGGGCTTCGTTGTTTGGTATTTTTGTGATTATGTCTGTTCTTATTTCTAGATGTGATACATAGATGTTTGTTATGTAGAGACCAAGTGTTTTATAGTGATACATTCGTGTGTTAGTTTGCTCTCTGTTTCATATGTTTTTGTCTCTTATAAGGTCGTAATTTAATTGATGTTTGATGTAGATTGCAGATCCTAAACGGCTGTGTTTGGTGTTTCCTGCTAGGGTATAGCCTTCTTTGTTTGGGTGGTTTTTCTTACCTAAGTTCGTTTCGTTGAGTCAAGCTATGTCGGCTCGAGTTTTTTCCAGTATATCTAATGTTTCCATTTTATTTTTATTTAGTCCTTGACAGTTTAGTTGCGTGACTGTTAGTGTTTTTTGTAGTTTTTGTTTTTCCATCATTTTGTTTCTAGTTTTAACGGTTCTAAGTTAAGTTGTTTGTTTCAGTGCTGAGTGTTACGGTTTTCAGTTCTGTTGTCATTAAGTTTATTTCATTTTTGTCTTATTCATCCTTCATCTACTGCTAGTTTGTTCATCTACTGTATAAAATTTTCGCATAAAAGTTTTGTTATGTCTTCCATGACTGTTTTCCTAATGTTTTCTCTGGTCTTTTATTTAGTTTTATTGTTTTGTAAGTTTTCGTTTTCTTGGTCAATTTGGCTTTGGAGGTTTTTCTGAGACGCTCATATGCAAATTTTTGTTATCTGCTCTATTCTGCTTTCGAGTTTGCTAAAGTGACTAGTTAGCATATATTCGAGGTTATTCTCAATTTGTGTTTGAGCATCACTTGCAATTTTTTGCGCTCTTTCTTTGTGTTTGTTCTCTGGTTTATTTTTGGGAGCCTCTGCATATGACACAGCTCGTGCTTTTCGTTTTACTTCTTTATACTTTTGACAGCCTTTATATGCAGCGCTATGCTTCTTGCAATTTGCGCAGCAAGGTTTCTTTTTGGTTGCAGTCTTTGATGTATCCACCACATCTTGGACATCTATGCACGTTGTCGCAGTTGGCTGCTATGTGAACAAGTGCTTGACATTTGAAGCATTGCACTACTTTTGATTTTGACAGTTCACATTTGAACTTTTGTAGGCACAGTACTACCCCAATCGTGATTGCTTTTTTGCTTGATTTCCATCTTTAGTAAGGAATCTTCAACTAGTCTTGTTTCTGGATTTGTAACGCTGCTTTTGACCCTAAATATGTTTTCGGATTGAGCTCTTTGTTCTTTTCGTTGTTCCTCAATTGAGTTTAGGCTGACATCTAGCAAAACTTTTGTAATTACAAAGCAGGGAGTTACTTTTTCTTGGCTTTTGTCGTTGTTAGAGTTAACTTTAACTTTGTACATTTGAAACTCTTGCTTGATGTTTAGTGGTGTAAGCGGTTTGGATGCTTCTTTTTATGGGTTTTATAGTGAAGCCATGTCTCATTGGCATTTCTTTTACACTGCTCGGTCCCTTTGGTTAGTAAGTCTTATCATGGCTTTGGCGAAAGCAGCTAGTCGAGGTCTTTCTCCCTCAAAATCAACGTACACGATTCCTTGGTAATTAGTGTTTGCTTTTTGTTGCTCTACATTGTGACGTTTACTACCGGCTTCGCCTTTATCGCCTGGGTCAACTCACCGTTTTCGGGTTCTAGTAAAAGTAGTACCGTTTTCCGTTGGGTTGCCATTGGGTTGTTTGTTGGATTTGAACCCTTTATTTTGTTCTTTTTGTATCTTATCGAGATCAGTTTTTGTTACATTTGCCCAAGCTGCGTTCGCATACATGTATAGTGGGCTTACCATTGTTTTATACAGGTACATAACAATATTAGATTTTATGTTTTTTGATTTTAGAATTTGAAGCGTGTTGATTTTTTTTTTGCGTTTTTACGACTTGATTTGTCCAGGTCAATTTATAATTGAGATCAAGTCAGAGGAATTTTACCTCTTTGCTGACATTGATGTCTTTGACCCTAGTCTTAGCCTCAGATTTGTGTTCAGTGTTTGTCTAGTAAAGATGGTGTATATTGTTTTTCCGGCGTTGAGGAGTATTTTCCATTTATCGCACCATTTTTCGAAGTGTTTGATTACGATTTGTAGATGTTTAGAAGCTATTTCTTGTTTTTCGTGTGTTTAGTATATAGCGATGTCATCTGCATATTGTGAAATTAATATGTCTTTACATTTAGGTTTGCTTTCATACATATTGATTAAGATCGGGCTTACAATGCTCCCTTGGGGGACCCCTACTTCGGGTGTGAAGCTCTTAGAAACTGCTTTGTTGTATTTTACTTTGATTTTTCTGTTATTTAAGAAGCTGCTAGTCTATTTTGTGATCCACCATGGTGCGTTAATCTGAGTTTGATTTATAGCATACCTTCGTGCCATACAGAATCAAAAGCTTGCTCAACATCTAAGCGGTTTGGATGCTTCTTTATTTTTGGGTTTTATTAGAGAAGCCATTTCTCATTGGCATTTCTCTTGCGCTGCGCGGGTCTCTTTGGTTAGTAAGCCTCATCATGGCTTTGGCGAAAGCTGCTAGTCGAGTTCTTTCTCCCACAAAATCAACGTACACGATTCTTTGGTAATAAGTGCTTGCTTTTTGTTGCTCTACATTGGGACGTTTACTAGAGGCTTCGCCTTTATCGCCTGCGTCAACTCACCGTTTTCGGGTTCTAGTAAAAGTATTAACGTTTTCCTTTGGGTTGCCATTGGGTTGTTTGTTGGATCTGAACACAAATCTGTCTCAAGACCCGCATTTATGCTATCATCGGAGAGGGTCGGCTCATATGGGTCGTTTGGGGAGGACTGAAAGGGGTACTTGTTTCCGGCTGTGCGCGGTTGAGGCCTAAGGGGTTATTCATCTTTAAGACTAGGGTTATTTTGGGGTTTTAGGCAGATATTTAATTTATAAAACTTTTAATTTCTGCAATAACGTTTATCCTATTTAAAAAGTTGCAAAATTTTGAATGTCTTAGTTCGAGCTGTTCTGGCTTATAGGGAGCTATATAAGCTCCAGGGTGCTAATCTGGAGTGGTCTAAGAAATCAGTGAGATAACCTAAAGTTATAAAGGCACCAATTTACCTCACCAGCAACTCTTCAGACGAGTTACTAGCCTACTGGTAAGGCTTCAAGGCACCTCTATACTCTCCAAGCAAGGGCTACTGCTTCTGGTCTCACTCCTTTGTCTTGCTCTTTCGTCAGTTGCCTGCTTCATCACTTTTAGAGCACTTCCTCTCTTTTCTCAGGTCGTCTTGTCACTTCTCGGGTTGTCTCGAGGTTCTCCAATGCTTCTCTTGCTTCTCCAGTTGCTTCTATCGTCTTCCTCTTCGTCTGTTGTAGTTGCTGTTGGGTTGTAGAAGGTTCTTAGTCTAACTTATCAAAGATCCAAATGGCTCCTTCAAGAGTTCTAAGTGAACCTAGGGAATGCCTTTTTTGTTATCTAAGGTCTCTTATGACATTGAATATATATTTTTAAGAAAATGTCAGTGATTTTTTGTTTTTGTCAATCTTTTATCTTGTTTCTGTCAACTTTTAGCTGACTCTCAATAAATGCAGGTCCAACTTTCTTTCATATAAAATGCTAACTAATCTTTGTTTTTTTAACGGCCTCTGGGTTTTGGTACTAAGAGTTTTCATACAAAGTTTTGTCATTTTTGTGCGTAATTGCCCATTTTTTTCTGTTCGTTTTTTTTCCTTGGAAATGTCACATTACTGAAAAATTCAACTGAAATAACCTTTAAAAATACGCAATTGAACTTATTTTTTGTTTTATGTTTTTACGGGCTGATAGTTTTAGGGGCTGCGACACCGTTCTCTTGCTAAATTTGGCGCTTTTTTTCTTTTTGTCATGTGTTTGTTGTTTTTTTTTTGTTGTATGTCCTATGTTGGGTAATTAGCTTTGTAAATGAAATTAATAACTGATATCGGTATATAGCTAATGGATCTAATGACATTCAAATAATTTTAAGTATTCAAAGTGTTCAACTTTTCCCTTTTTGTTCTGGTTCTAGTCACTTTTTCGTATTTTATAATTTGGTATCATATTCCTAGAACGACAAATACGAACGACGAGGTCGTTTATTACCAAGTCGCATTGAGGAAAAGTCCCATTAGTTTTCGAACGTTAGGTTTTTAATATTTTGGGTTGAGGTTTTTTCATCAATTTTGGTTACAGAACTGATTTACGTGGCTCTCACAACTGATTTTGTTTGCGTTCATAATATGATATCTTTCTGAATGGAAGATGAGTTCTAATCTTGAAATGTTCTACGAAGTTTTATAAATGCAACGATATTTATTTTGGTACCTGCCATGTGGCAAAGGGTGATTAACGGATTAGGGGTATTCTAGTGTAAAAATTTATGTATAATTTGTGTAATACGTTGAATTAAATTCACCAATTTTGACTAAGTTTATTTTCCTGCAGCAAGCATATCATTAAGTAATTCAATGATTCTATCTCGTGTTTTTATAGTCAATCTCTGTGTAGTTTCAAGTCAAAGCAATCACATATTGATCATAGATCGTAGGATGAGAGTTGCGAAATTTATGGTTGGTGTTTTGAGGCAATTGTGTACGCAATTAACCAGCTCATTGAATCAAAGAAACTGAACTCGAAAACGATTGAACGCCGGTTTGAGAATCAGACAGGCAGCAGCGGCTATTTAGATTAGCTGAACTGTGGATGTGAAACAAGAAACAAAGCCGGAAGGAAGGGCCGCGTAAAGTAGAAAAAGTGCAAGAGGAAAGTACAGAGGAAAAACCCAAGCCTGCTGTACAAGAGCGTGCAAAATTTAGGAAACCTTGTTCTGACATCTTCAAAGAGTTGAACATGAGACTAAAGGAAAAACTAAAAATGCACGCGTTGAGCATGCAGGCGTTAAAAATGCACAACGTTAGATTATGAGCAGAACTGTTTGAAAACAAGATGCAGAAGAAACGAGAACTTCGTATAAGGTTGTGAATCTGGACAGTTCGATGAAAAGCTTCGTATTCCATATGAATAGCATAAAAAGCTATCACAAGTATTATTCGCATAAGACTATTAGCTTTTGTTTTCCTATCAAGTAAAATTGTTTTTTAAGACGAATCTGCCGAGTGCACATCGATGTATCAGAGACCTGCTTAAATGAAATTACAAAAACCGTGTTAACTAATAAAACTCGACAACGCCATGTAACATTAAAGAATTTTGTTTTTGGTATTGCAGACGCCAGGCGATCAAACTTCCATACTGGAAATTGTCTACTTCACCGGCCAAGTTCGTTCTTCGTTCTTTTCTGAAAAAATCGAAAGGTAACTTAATTGCTCCTTCTACTTAATGCAGTGTAATCATTTTAAAAATCTAACCAAAATTATGATTTTGCTAATTTAATGGTTTTGCGTTTATGGATGTACGACATACGTTTATTTGTTTTCGCAGAGTGATAGCTTAAGCTATTATTGGACTTCTCTTGGTTTTTTACAATCCAAAGTACTGGCATTGTATTGGTGTGCTGTTTTTTAAAAGATCTGTTCACATTTTTCGGCTTTCTCACGTCAATGAGAAGTATAGAGTGGTGATTTTAGTCGCGCTGAAGTAGTAAATAAACTGGAAAATTGAATAGGTTTGTGGCGAGATTTCTTACAAGCTACCTTTAAAGAGGAGTGATAAATTGGTCTCTGAACAATTTTTCAGAGGTAATTTTTACTTGCGTCAATTTAACTTGTTTTGAGTGTTTCTTACCTTGAGTGCTATTAAAATTTAACATATGTGTTCTATTGCGACTATTTGTATTTGCTTGAATTCATCAATGGGTAGCTATAGCTTTTTGTGAGTGTCACTATTTGTAGTAATAAAATATTAGTGAATATTTGAATTTTGCCTTCTTTTCTAATTTAGTCATTTCCTATCACCTAGTATCATCAATGACAAGTCTTGTTGCTTGCTAATGAGACATAAATGAACCTAATTAATGGTGTGCGTTCATAGCTAGCGGTTGGCATGACTTTGACACTTTTCTCAAAAATTTTTAGTGAATTTGTAAGTTTTTTTTATTGATTTTTCTTTTAATCGTATTTGGTAGAGGTCTCATTGGCTCTTAGTAGAGATAAAGTTGATCGCCCTAATTTGAGTATATAGCTATTGATTGCTCTGACTATGACACAAATTGTTTTTTAATAAATATAGTGGATTTTTACTCTAGCGAGTTTTTATTGTCACTTTTCTTTTAGTTTCATTATTGAAAGCTTTCATCAGTTGCTAAGTATACATAAATAAATCGAATTAATCGTCAGAGGTTATAGCTAATGGTTTTGATTAATTATACGCTGTTGGGTTTCAAATATATTAGTGATTTTTGAGTTTTGCATGAATTAGTACTTGTTGCTGTCCAATCACTTATTCTCAATGACAGGTCTCTTTGGTCGCTAACAAAGATTTTTTTAATGAAAAGGTTCCTTTGGTGCCTGGCTTATTCTTTCGGTTACTATTATTCAGCTAATGATAAAAAGAGAAGTTAGTTCTTTGGTTTTGCAAGAATTGGTTTTGTTTAGTCTTATTTGGTCTGATTTATGACAGGTATCATTGGTTCCTAATGAGAAAAACGTGCATCTAATTAAATGCACGAGTTCATAGGAATCATTTTTTTGTCTTCAGAACTTGAAAGTTGATGTTTAGTCTTGTTCATTAATGTTTTTCCTGTGGTCTTTTTGCTGATTCTCAAAAAACTACATTTCTCTTTGGCCTTTTAGTGCGGCGTGAATGTTTTTGTTTCAAGTTCTAGCTAATTTTTTCATTGACTGACTTCGTTGGTTTGCGAATTGTTTTACGTGAGTTTAAGTAAACTTTTTGAATTTCCAATTTCCTCAGTGTTGACTCAATTTTGAGTTGTCTGTCATTGATTCCCATTAAGTTGTTTTAATATGCACTTATCTTAATGATGCGTAGGGTCAGTGTTTTCATTAAGTGTTGAAATTATTTTGTTTTGCAAAATACTAGATATTGGAAAACAAAATTTTCTAATTGTTTCCAGATTTTTTGTTTGGCTTTGCGCATATAGTTTCATGGGTTTTTGCCTGATTTAGACAATATTGCTGTATAAATGTTTATATTCAGGTCATTAGTTAATTCAATTCTTTGGATTGTGTTTCAGGACTTGTCCTGCTTTAATTTTTATTTCGTCAACAGAATTTTTGTTGCGACCATATGACGTCACAATACTTTTCGTGTCACAAATAACTTGCTTTTTGTATTACCTAGCTCTCAACAATGCCTTCCTCACTCTGAAATTGACTTTTCTTTACTTTAATTGAGAGATTAGGTCAAGTAAATGTGTGCTACTCTAATTGAAGGATTTTTGAGAGAAGCTATTAGAAGCAGGAATAAGTTTGACAGATTCTTAATAAAATGTAACCTCTGAGCATTTAATAAAAAAGAGTTTTTTGTTCGCTTTGTACTATATTTTTGAGACTGCAGATCTACGAAGCCATTGCGGCTATGTTTAAACTTTTAAAAAATTAAAAGTGCTCCCTTTTGGAACTGCTCCGGCTCTGCAAAAAATATACTTGAAAAACGTAATCAGCCGCTGTCATCTAATAACTGCTCTCTTGGTAGACATTCTTATTTTTAATTTTTTGACACTTTTCATAATTTTACGCATGTCGCAACTTTTACGTTTGACGTCTGACTTACATCGCTCTCTTTCAACAACGGAATAGACTTTGAATTCCGTCTCTCAATTAGTTGTGAAACGAGTGTTGAAAATTAAATTGCAAATATAACAAGTCAAAAAAACTTTTGATGAACAGATGGGTGTATGTTTTGAATTGCGCGCATTCAGAAATCAAGTCGGCTACTGAAGTAAAAAAAGATTGAGAGGTAACCGTACATAGCGCGTGTAGCCTAATGGTTTATGTCCGCGACTCTCAGCCGAGGGGTTGTGTTAGCGCACCATAAAGGTTTCTGTAGTCTATTCCAAAATTTAAATTGTTTGTGCCTCGCCAAACGTTCAAGAGCAGTTCGTCCGACATTAGTTGGTTAGTGTTTTACAATTCAACGAATTTGAATTATAAATAGTGCGCTGTCTTTTTACGACGCGAATAGGAGTATTGGAAAAGTCTTTTTCAATACATTTCAGTGGAGTGAATTTCACGCAGGAACTGAAATGTGTTCAAAAATTGGGAGTGGTTTGATTGTTGGAAAATTTGAGTGGAGCGAAGAGAGTGGATATTGTTCATGCCGCTGTTTTAGAGAGCGAGGTGTGAAACAAATTTTCTTTAATCGAGGGAAATTTTTTGTCCACCTGGCTCTTCAAGCTTTTCTTGGCTTTATCTGTTTTTGGTTGAGGTGTGAATGGACCGTACTAATATTTACAGATTTTCATTGATTTTTTAAATTAATTTTTATTAGTTTTTTATTAATTTTTACGAGTTTTATGCTAAATCGGAGGTTTTTTGGCTATTTTGTGATTTTTTAGGCTCTTTTAGTTATTTTCCCGTTGTTGCATGCCATTCATTGAAAAGCGAATAAAAGCTCAATGTATAAGCGAATATAAGCCAATATATAAGATCAATATTGAACTGTAATTTTCTTGTTGATTTTTTTTCGATTTGGTTTTCAACTTTCAAAATTTTAAGGCATTTATTTTACTGTGTTATTTTATTTTAACATCGACATTTTATCATTTTTAGTTTTTTGCAAATATTGTATGCTGAGTTGTTGCTTTAACCTATATTTTTTCTGTTCCAGATTTGCAAATTGTTTTTGTTTTTGCACTTTGGTGCATAGTCTTTGGCCGTGTCAAGGAAAAATCTCAATGATCGATGGAAAATTAGTCACACAATTGAACGATCAAAAACTGCATTTTGGAAATGTAAACAGAATTTTTCATAGCCATTCCAAAAAACAATCATACCTGGATGGCGAGCTTTAACCTTCCTTTGTGAAAAGGATTTAGTAGAAATACTGTTGACTGAACAGGTGTGTGATCTCGGGTACTATAAATTGTGCTCGTATTGAAAGGGGTGGTATTGACAGAAAGCGACCATGCACAAAATTCATCTCAATATTGGTTGAATGGAGTTCCAGAAATACAGTAATGAAAACTGCGTCACCGTGTAAAAGTAATTTAGACGCTAATCAATGATGCAGAGACAGTTCGTTGTTTTTAAAAGCCGCGAAGCAAGCGATAGCGGCTATAATTGGGGACTGCGTGGTTTTTTTACAATTCAGTGAATTTGAATTGTATTGGGGCGCTGTTTTTTTAAGATGTGTTCACACATTTTTTCAATGACTTTGATCTTTCGAAACGGGATAAACGAGACAAAACTACTTGTTATGACTATTTTATGAGATACATGTTTTGGTACTACAAACACAGGCAAAATGATACTAATTTTTGCAATTTTTTTTTAAGTTTTTTTTGAAAATTTTTGACGTTTTTTGAGTTTTTCCAGCTTCAGGGGTCGGGGAATCTCCTTTAAGGTTTGATAATAGGGCACTTCATAGTTTCTAATTACAATGGATTGATTCTCAACACTTTAATGTCTCGAATTTTAGCATTCTTTTGATAAAATCTGCAATTTTTCTTAAGATTTCCTAAAGTTTTTGTCAATTTTTGATATTTGTCCTTTCTCAAGTGCCAGAAAACCTGTTCCACGGTCTGATGGAAGGTTACTGCATGGTTGTTAGTTTCAATGGATTTGTTTTCAACAATTTAACCTTTTCAATTTTAAAAAAAATTATTGATAAAATTTGCAATTTTTTCAAGTTTTTTCAAAACATTTGTCTTTTATTCAGTTTTTCTAGCCTCAATAGCCACGTAACCTCATCCAGGGTTTGATATTGTGTTATTAAGTAGTTGCTAGGGGCTAATTGAATGGTTTTCAACATTTTAATAGAACGAATTTCTTTTTCGAAATTTGAAATGTTTTAGAAAAATTATTGCCTATCGTTCTTTGAGCCAATGAATTTTTTGAGGCTTGGAATTGTGTTACTGGATAGCGTATGGAGACACAGAAATAATTCTGAAGATATTAATATGACAATTTTCAGCAACATTTCATTAAAATTTGCAATTGATTTCACTTAAAAAATTTTTTGGTCATTTTCGATTAATCGATCTTCAAGGGCCATTGAATTTTTTTTCAGGTTTTGCAGATATAATACTGGACCGATTTCAGAACTATTTTGGTTTTGAAAATCAATTTGAAATAGGCATATTTAGAGATATCAAATTTTGCATTAGGGGTAAAAGCTGCAAGAGTTTTAGCAATAAGTATAATTTTAATTGCTCTCAAACGAGGTTTAGCAATTATATCAGTCCTGTCGGTCTTTTTTATGCGGTTTTTCGCTTGACCGATTTTTCGTCTGACACTTTTGACCTCAAAAACGAAATAAACAGGTAGCGCCCAGCGGGCATTAGTTGCTCTGCGAGCCTTTCAGCTCAAACTGTTTTGGAGACTTATACTTATGGTGTAAAGGGAGAATCTTAGAGGTTGAAGACACCCCCACTGTTGACCCCACCCCCCCACTATTGCCCCCCAACCCCCCCTGCCGCGCTGTTGCCCCCCATCAGTGTTGCCGCACCACCCCCTCTCTCCCCATCGGACCCTGGTGTCCCCCCCGCCCGTGGCTAGCTATTGACGAAAAAGCGCTTCCTAAAAACACAATTTTAAACTGTTTTGCAATTTTTTTTCAAGTTTTTTAAAAATTTTCTACAATTTTTCATTTTTATCCTTTTTAGCCCCAGTTGTCAAGGAATATCCTCTAGGTTTTTAATAATAGTTTACTGCATAGTTTCTAGTGGTAGTGGAATGGTTTCATCATTTTAACGTCACGAATTTAAGCAGTTTTTTGACAAAATATGCAATTTTTCAAGTTTTGACATTTTTTCTTTATTCAGGTCTATCCAGACCCAGGTGCCAGAAAAACCTAAGGTGTTTGATTATAATTTACTGACACATTTTTTGTGGCCATGGAATAGTTCTTCAACTTCTTAATGTCACAAATTTTAGCAATTTTTTTGATAAAACTTGTTTTTTTTGAAAATGTTTTTTTTTTGGTTTTTTCAACCTCAAGAGCCAAGAAACCCCCTCTAGGGTTTGAAAATTGGTGACTATTTTTTCTATTTTAAATGGAATTTCTTGCAAGATTCTAACATCACGAATTTTTGCATATTATTTTACAATTTTTGCCATTTTTTCAATTTTTTGACTTTTATAGTCATTATTCAGGTTTTTGAACCTCAAGGGTCAGAAAACCTCCGTAAGGATTTGAAAATAAGTTACTGGAAAGTTTTTGGTCATTTTCGATTAATCGATCTTCAAGGGCCATTGAATTTTCAGGTTTTGCAGATATAATACTGGACCGATTTCAGAACTATTTTGGTTTTGAAAATAAATTTGAAATAGGCATATTTAAAGATATCAAATTTTGCATTAGGGGTAAAAGCTGCAAGAGTTTTAGAATTAAGTATAATTTTAATTGCTCTCAAACGAAGTTTAGCAATTATATCAGTCCTGTCGGTCTTTTTTATGCGGTTTTTCGCTTGACCGATTTTTCTTCTGACACTTTTGACCTCAAAAACGAAATAAACAGGTAGCGCCCAGCGGGCATTAGTTGCTCTTCGAGCCTTTCAGCTCTGTTTCAGCGCAAACTGTTTTGGAGACTTATACTTATGGTGTAAAGGGAGAATCTTAGAGGTTGAAGACACCCCCACTGTTGACCCCACCCCCCCCACTATTGCCCCCCAACCCCCATGCCGCGCTGTTGCCCCCCACCAGTGTTGCCGCACCACCCCCTCTCTCCCCATCAGACCCCGGTCTCTCCCCCCCCCCCCCGTGGCTAGCTATTGACGAAAAAGCGCTTCCTTAAAACACAATTTTAAACAGTTTTGCAGTTTTTAAGTTTTTAAAAAATTTTCTACAATTTTTCATTTTTATCCTTTTAGCCCTAGTTGTCAAGGAATCTCCTCTAGGTTTTTAATAATAGTTTACTGCATAGTTTCTAGTGGTAGTGGAATGGTTTCATCATTTTAACGTCACGAAGTTAAGCAATTTTTTGACAAAATTTGCAATTTTTTCAAATTTTGACATTTTTTCTTTATTCAGGTCTTTCCAGACCCAGGTGCCAGAAAAACCTAAGGTGTTTGATTATAATTTACTGACAAATTTTTTGTGGCCATGGAATAGTTCTTCAACTTCTTATGTCACAAATTTTAGCAATTTTTTTGATAAAACTTGTTTTTTTTTGAAAATGTTTTTTTTTTGGTTTTTTTTTAACCTCAAGAGCCAAGAAACCCCCTCTAGGGTTTGAAAATTGGTGACTATATTTTCTAGCTTAAATGGAATTTCTTGCAAGATTCTAACATCACGAATTTTTGCATATTATTTTACAATTTTTGCCATTTTCAATTTTTTGACATTTATAGTCATTATTCAGGTTTTTTGAACCTCAAGGGTCAGAAAACCTCCGTTAGGTTTTGAAAATAAGTTACTGGAAAGTTTTTGGTCATGGATTAATTTTCAACTTTTTAACGTCACAAGTTTTATCAATTTTTTTAAATAAAATTTTTTGAAATTTTTTATCATTTTTTAGGCTTCTTTAGTATCAATAGTATGTTACTGCACAGTTTATAGATGTAATGGAATGTTCTTCAAGATTGTAATATCAAGAATTGAGGCAATTTTCTATAATCGCAATTTTTTTTTACTGTTTTTGAATATTTTCCGGCAACAGAGGCCCTGGTACCTCCTCTGAGGTCTGATAATAAGCTGCTGCATAGTTTCCAGAGTTAATGGGATAGTGATCAACATTTTAATTACTCCAGTTTTAGTAATTTTTGGATAAAATTGTAGCATTTCAAATTTTTGGAAAATTTTGGAAATTTTTTGGAGAAGATATTATCTTGTATTATAGCAAGATTGTTAAGATTTGCAATTTTTTCAAAAATTTATTCATATTTATTGTCCTTTTCGACTACCATTACTGGGCAACAAAACTTTTCAATTCTCGGAGATGCGTTTTTTCACAGAACTTTCGAGACAAAAAAATGGCGCTTTTTTTACTGCGAAGGTTTTAAATTTTTAAAGTCACAAGTTTTAGCATTTTTTTAAAATAAAACTTGCAAGTTTTTTTTGAAATTTTTTGTCATTTTTTAGGCTTCTTTAGCGTCAAGAGCCCCGAAACTTCCTCTAGGGTTTAATAGTATGTTACTGCACAGTTTATAGATGTAATGGAATGTTCTTCAAGATTGTAATATCAAGAATTTAAGCAATTTTTTAAAATATTCGTAATTTTTTTTTACTGTTTTTGAATTTTTTCCGGCAACAGAGGCCCTGGTACCTCCTCCGAGGTCTGATAATAAGCTGCTGCATAGTTTCCAGAGTTAATGGGGTGGTGATCAACATTTTAATTACTCCAGTTTTAGTAATTTTTGGATAAAATTTTAGTTTTTCAAATTTTTGGAAAATTTTGGAAGTTTTTTGGAGAAGATATTATCTTGAATTATAGCAAGATTTTGTTAAAATTTGCAGTTTTTCAAAAATTTATCCATAGTTATTGTCCTTTTCGACGACCATTACTGGGCAACGAAACTTTTCAATTCTCGGAGATGCGTTATTTCATAGAACTTTCGAGATAAAAAAAATGGCGCTTTTTTACTGCGAAGTTGAATTTTTTTTTGGATTTTGCCTTTTTCAGTGCTTTTCTATATGATTTTTTTTAATTAACAAGGCTAGAAAACTAGAAGCTGCAGAGTCAAATGAAATCATAGAAAATATTCCTTTATCTTTTTCTCTCTGTCGGTTAGGGTTCCTTTCCTTTTCTTTCTCGTTCACTTTTTATCTCTCTCACTCTATCTCTCTCGCTCTTTTTGTTATCATCATATCTGATCCTCATTATTAATGAGTTATTGTAGAAAGTTTTTTAAATCATAAACGATCTATTAGGCACTTTTTAGTAAATCATTGTTAATTTCTCTCGAAAGCAATTTGTAGCAAATATATTAAACCTTTTTTTCTCTTTTTTGCAATTTATTGCTTCACCGATTTTCCGTCTGACCCACTCGACTTTCGTCTTCAGAAACTGGATAAAGAGGTAGCGCCCAGAGGTTACTGAACCGTGGCTAGCCGCTGACGACGCCAACCGCTCGCCCGTCGTTTCAGACCAATTCGCCCGACGTTAGTCGGTTATGTTCGTTAAGTTTGTTTGATTGTTTTAGTTTCTCAATTTTTTTAGATAATTTTGTTTGTGTTTTGGCTGGCATTGTTCAATTGATCTGCTGGTCAGGTAAAGTAGTTCTAAGTTTTAAATTCAATTCTTGTATTCAATTGTATTTCAGGACTTGTCCGGCTATGTTTTTTTAATTTGTCGTCTCCATCGATGATTCTTACTACCTGACTTCTTGGAATTGATTTTTTCAATGACTTAAGTGATTTCTACTGCTTTGCAATTAAAATTTTTGTGTGCGGCGTCATTTCTGTGTGACTCAGCTTACTCAATGGAACTTTACCTATGGAACTTTAAATTTTATGAACATTTACTAGTTAAGATCAATGGTGAGCATCTAAGTAGTGCCAAACTTATATGCCCTAATTCTTGAGTATTAGTCTTGAGTTTTTGATTTCGAATATCAATTTTGAAAAAGTTCTTTTACGGCTTTTTCCTTATAGACCATTTGTGTCATAAAATTGACAGTCCGAATCTAACCCAAAAAATCTAATGGTCTATTAAAGGACTGGTGGTCGATCTGTCTATCTTGTTTCTTTAGTTGTTTCAATTCATGTAAGGCCACAAGCGTCTATCGCAGCTATTTTCCGGCAATTTGCCGGCTTTGTTTACAGCAATAGACCGACTGTCTACATCTTACGAGTCAAGTAGATATCAAACCCTACGATGTAATTACAGCTAAAAAGAATCAAATGAGTGGATTTTTGACTTGTATATGCAGAAATTATTCTGTTTGCGACTCATTGGGCAAAGTAGCAAGCTGTTCATCAAGTTCGAAGGTAGATTTGCTTCCTTCGGCGAAAACAAAGCGTTGTAAACAAATGTAGAGAGCCAGCAAACGAGCAGCCAGTCAGTCGAGCAAATGTCTAAGCAAATAAAGCCTTCAAGTTGAAAGTGGAGAAGTGATTCACGCAATAGTTCACCGTGCATATTTTCCTTCTTTATCTCTTACTTTGCATTCGATTAAGGTTCTCATAATCTTTGCGTATATTAATGTGCTCCGCTAGGTAGTTGACGAAAACTTACTGCACTTTTTTGGATAGCACATAAATTTTGACCAATAAAGACCAAAATATGGTTTTTGACAATGGTGAAGTACAATTGATATAAAACTCTTGTTTCCGTTTTTTTGACCTTTAATAAATTTATGCTAGTCCCAGTTTTTTGCGGACACTTTTTGACTTCTTGTAAGGGCATCCTAGGGTAACATGTGGTATCCAACTAAAGCTCTTTGCAACTAAAATTTCACTACAAAGGGAATGTTGAAGAATTTCTCTTCTTTGGAAAAGGTTTTGGCAATTGTTTTTGGTCAATTTATGTTCGCTCTGGTCGTTTGTTGATTTTGCTCAATTTAGAAGTGGTCAAAAGTTAGTTTTTTTCGCTCATTTCACATGCAATTGTTGTTCTCATTGTTTCACATTGTTGTTCTCCGATACCCTCAACTAAGGCGCTCTTTGTCGAGGGTATCTGGGAACAACAAAATGGATATTTCTCACACCGGCACTACATAGGATTCAAATACATTAAAATTGCAGGACAGAAATTTAATTCCCGGCTCATTTTACCCAATTTGATCAAAGTTTTTGAGTCAATTGATCCATTTTCTGTTGCTATTAAAAAAAATTTTGGAGGTCGTGAAAGGTAAAAAAAGAAAATAATCGTATTGAGAGAAGTCGCTATTAACGCCTATCGAGCTTTAACAAAATACGAAATGCTGTATTTTAGTCTTGGATTATTCTAGAGGCCGAATTGTCTGGACAGTGACTCACAAGTACTAGTTGTACATTAAACACTTCTGTTTCCAACCTTGAGATTTAAAGAAAAATTTAGATTAAAAAACATTTCCTGAAAGTTTTCCCGTTCTATCTAATTTTGGTCACCTTTGAGTCTTTTGTTCAAATTTGTTTCTAATTCGATTAGTGAATAACCCAGAAATAATGGTTATTTTGCGTGGCTTAATCTACTCTGTTGAATTTTGTTAAGCTTCTAATTTAAAATTCACTTAATATGGATTTCATTTTAGCTTAATCTTTTTTGAAGGATCTCACACATTTGATTGTTTCTGAAGTCAATTGCCACTCAAATTTGTTGCGTGCTTTCAGTCATTTTGGAGTAGCACAGCTATCAGAAGTTACTCTTGTAGAGATACATATTTTGAGCATCAAAATCTACTCTTGAAGTTACTGAGGACAGGTTGTCGCGGTAGTTTCATCCTTGTAAATTATTTTTGCCACTGTTTTGCATTCTTTTTTCGCTACATATTCTTTACGACTGCAATTTCTAAAAGAAATTGAAATTTCTTGATTCCTCATTTCAATGTTGAGAATCCATTAATGAGATTTTAATACAGTAAGACTCTGATTTAATTTGTTTTCGTAAAATATTCGACTTTTTTATGTGTCCATATTTAGTGGTTTTTGATGAGCTGTCTTAGTGTTAATTATGACAAATCGTATACGTTTCTTGGCGCGAAAAAAATCATTTTTGTATAGCTTTCATGTCAGCGTCGAAGTTTCGAGTTACTTCGACACAATTTGGTTTGTAAAAAAAATTGAATTACTTCCTAATTTTGACCGGATTTTTTTGCTCATTTTACTTTTTTTTCGTCGCATTAATTTTAAATGATGAAATTTGAATTGAATGGGAGGTTAATTTTTCAATAATTGCGTCACGCTTTGTTCAAAAAATATATTTTCAGATTTTTCAAAGTTCCCGGCCTTTGCACCATCTATTTCCCCTGCAGCCAAAATAATTGAATATCTCAAGTCTTTTAATTAACGTATATTAACGTAAATAAAAGTGCAACGGCCGGGAACCTTGAAAAAACTAAATATGTTTTTCGCTAAATAGATGTGAGTGTAAAAATGTGCATCATCGCTTTCTCGTTTCACATTTGAGACTACTTTATTTGAATTGAATGGCTTGAATGAATTGAATGAATTTTTGGCTTGAATGAATTGAATGACTTTGGCAGGTGGTAAATTTGAATCCGAAATGAAAATAATTGGAGAAATATTACGAAAGCAAATCTGGGAAGACTTTGAGTACAAGGCGAGGTGAAAAACTTGCTTCTGCTGTCTGCCTCATTTTCAATTTTTTATGGTTGGTTTTTATTTATCAAGATAAAATTTCATTAGTTTTATTAAGAGTTCTACAGCCATTTCATTTAGTGTTTTTGACGAAAATAAACTTCCTGTGAAAAGAAAACTGATACAGTTGCAGTTATTTTTTACTTGAGACTCAATAAAAGTGACATAGAAACATCTCAGTGTTTTAAAATCAAAAATAAAAATGGAATGAACTGATGAAGCAAAAGAAAGAATTTATCTAGTGCTCAATATGATCAAACCTTAAATCAATCTGTTCAAATTAAATTTAGAGTAAATTAAATCAATTAGATTAAATCTGTTTAGATTAAATTAAATCTATTAAATTTGTGCCAGGAAAATAAGTCTTGGTCCTCAAAAATTTCTTTTTCCTCAGAAGAAGCCAAGCTTATTCTGAGAGTGCTGTAGCATTCACGTAAATGGTATTATATAATTAACCCTTCAGAACAAAAGTGCGTTGTTCTCTGAACAAGGTCTCTTGTTAAGTATGTAAGTCTTTTGTGATAAAGGTTACTTATGTCATTAACAGTGCAGTTATCAAAAGTAGTAATGAGAATCTGTTTTGATAGCAGATTATAAAGTTATGCGGCGCGATATCGCACTGACTTTCTTTCAGCTTTTTTTTTCTCCAAAGATTTCATTGAAAAGCTAATAAAAATCATTCCTATTAGAGCTTCTGTTCTCAAAACAAAATAAATCATGTAGGAATTTTTCAGAATGCAATTGGTACATAGATTTCACGACGAATTTGGGCTTTTCGTAGATTTGTAGTTCGAATACTTACAATATTTTGTGTCTCTGAAATATATCTTCGCAATGATCACGGTGGTTACGAAAATGAATTAACAATTTTTTCTGCAGATAAATTTTATACTATACAATCATATATTTAAATACCATATTGTATTATTGGATTTACCTTACTTTTATAGTAGCGAAATAGCAACTGACTTGGAAGGCAATTTCCTACTTTACATATTTTACCACACTGTTTACCGAATCTCTTAACTTGATCATTATAAAACTTGGACTTCAGTTTAGAATCTAAATTTAAAACAAGGTACTTACACTTTTGTTTAATAGCAAAGGGACAATTATTTATACTATACTGATGATTGGAAGCACTAGAGTATAGATTTAATTGAACTACTTTATCTAAATTAAGTGACAATTTGTTTGCTAATTGCGAATTGCCGTTTTCATTGCAATTTGTTTCATTAGCCACAGGTTTACATCCAACCTGCGGTATATTATTGTCATCTGCAAAAGGAATTATGTCTCTGAGTGGGCAACATGTGGTAATATCATTAAAATAAATAATGAGGAATAGAGGTCCTAAGATTTATCTTTGTGGTACGGCACAATTCAACTTTCTCCAGTTTGATAAGCATTTTTGGCTTGAACGCTTTGCTACCTACTCGATAACTACGAAGCAAACCTCAGTAACAGTAACCGTGATACCCTGGTATTCTAACTTATGCAAAGATATTTTATGGTCTATCGTGTCAAACGCTTTCTTTAGATAAAAAAGCTTTCTTTTAACTTTTTTCTGCAAGTTCTGCAAAGGAATAATTTTGGCTTTTGTTAAAGCATTTGGAAACTTTCTGTTAATGAGTGATTGAATAATAAGATCTGTTAATTATGGAACTGTAACTTCTAAGCTGATTTTCACCAGAATGTTGCTGATATTGTCAAACCCAGAAGATAACTTGTTTAATTAAATTCATTTATAGTTTTTTGTATTTCATCTTATGTTGGATAGAGGAACATTGAATTGTCATGGGAAGGTATAGTTTGGAGAGGAATATAAGGCAACTTAATTGAAATATTTATCCCAGCATCAGCAAAAAAAATCATTGAATTCGTTTGCATTCTCATTATCATAAGGACATTCAACCCCACATTACATAAAAAGTGTACGTTTTTATTTTCCATGCTTTTACCGCTTAAAACTTTTAATAGTTTATAGACTTGTCTTTAGTCTACCATGCATTGTTCGAAAAAAGTTAAGAAATACCTTTTCTTATTGATTCTCGCCAGGTCTTCAAACTTGTTGCGCAACAAACTTTTTTTCTTTGTTTTCTTCCATTTGCTGTGAGCGATTTTTTGCTGGTTCTTAAATGTTTTATTCCATTCGATGTCCGTTTGGGATTTTTCCTTAATTTAGACTTCAATCTCCTAAAAGGGGCAAACTCATCACTGATTTCGAAGAACCAGTTGAAGCTATTGAGCTTCGTCAGCATCAGCTGCTTCAACAATATAATTACTGACAGATCTAAGATGTTCATTTAATGTGACCTTATACTGCACAACGTTTGTGGGACTTTATAGGAAATATGTATCAGCAAAACAGTGCGACGGGGAAAAAGTTTAGTGTTAATTAGTTAATGTTGTTATCGTAGTGACCGGCTTCTTTTAATGATTTTCAAAAAAACTGGGAGCGCAAATCAGATTCTTTTCCAACTATAGTTTACTCAGGTGTTTTAGTTCCTATTTCAACTAATTTTTCCCCTCTTGTCCGAATATTGAGTTTTAAAATGGTTGCCATTTTCGCAAAATTTATCGCAAAACGCAAAATTTATGTTAAAGCAAAGGTTTCTTCAAATCAGGCTTTGATATGATGCATTTTACGCTTTCAAATTTGAATATAAGAGCAAGCTACGCTTCTTGTTTTGAGTATGTTCCTCAAAAATCGAATCCACGCTCAGATTCCTGATTATGTTCAGCGCAGTTTCCTTGCCTACCAAGGGAACCGCAGGGAACAAAGTCAAATAATAACAGAATAGTTTTATGCCAATGCATTTTATTGTCCTATATCGTATTTTGGTATATGGTATTTTATATTTGTTTCATTCATATTTAATCATTTTTTGTACCCATTTTTTAACAAATTAAGAGAAATTAAGTTAGCATGCTAAAACTGATATCAACTGTGATGTGTAAAAATGTTCGTTAATTTTTGATTGTGTTTGATTCTATTTTCTCTTCCGAGATTCTAACTGAGGAAGTGAACTCTTCAGAATTAAGGCAGTTAAACAGGGTGTTGCAAGAACGTAATAATTCCTCGGCATCACCAAATATTTGTTTATTTGTTCATCAATGTTAGCTCTGGTTTGTCAAAGTTTATTGAAAACAAGAATGCGGTATAAATCTTGTGTTATATTGTTTGGTTTGTATTATTAAGCATATTTCATGCGTCAAGGAAGATGGAAGTGTCCCAAGAATTTAATTTATCTAGTTTTTGTTTAACCCTGTAATGCTTGAACCCTATATGTCGTTGGGGTTGAATCCGACCGTTTTTTGAAAGGATAAAATGGCCTCTCGGGCTCCTTATTATTCATTTCTTGAACGTATGGAAAATATTTAAAAAATAGGCAGAGATTCCACACCAGCTCACTGTAAATGTTGGTTCTAATATTTGAGTATCGGACCATATGCAGCGTACAGTTTGAAATTTTGTGCATCTCATTTTGGAATAAAACCTTGACATTTTTATGAAAACGACATTTTTTGAATTATGAGTGTTTTCAAATTTAAAATGTATTCACAAGAAAGGTGGAGACTGCAATTTTTCTTTTGTTCTAGCGCCAAACAGCGTATCATTTTACCAGGTGGTGTTGCAATTAAGGAAGAAGGTTGTAATTAAATGGTCTGTGAATTTAATTTCGCAATTTTTCAAATTATTGTATCCTGCGTTATCATTTAATAGTGCTTTTTTTCAAAATCGATAAAAGGAAAATTCATTTGGAAAACTATTTTTCTTCACTTATTCGCTTATAGGAGTACGGCGGCCCTTTCTTTTTCCTCTCGAAGAATGTATAATCGAAACTTACATTAAGAAATTTTGATCCCCTTGCGGTTTTTGAAATAGCGGGCAAACATAGCGAAAGCTTGAGGTGCTTTTGGCGATAATAAATTTTCATAACTTGTGCGGCGCGAATTGATGTTCATTGGATATTACTCTTATCACGTGGCACCTTTATCTAAAGAGTGCTTTTCACTATTCAAAGTGGTTATTTTATTGAGCGCGGAATGTTTTGCCTCCAACTGTGCTGGAGTCTTGCTCGAGTGGGAGTTACTGACATCACACCATATTAACTTTAAACTTTTGTACATTCAGTTACAAAGAACTCATTGATGGGAATATTGGTCAATATGGTGTTCAAATTTAGCTTATTAGGGCTCCTGTCCTCCTCTGCTCCAGCAGCCGGGGCAGGAGCCCTATTTTTCCTACTTGGGCTTTTCCACACCCAATATCAGCCCCGTAGCGTTTTTAGTTTTCGAGATATGGTTATTTTTTGGTCCATGATAGCAAAAACACTTAGAAAATTTTCGGTCATCTCAGGAAGCAAAACTTGAGTTTTCGAAGTTAGTTTCTTTCACGGTTTTTAGTTCAATTGAACACAATATACCAGCTGCTGTCATTGCAGAGAAACAAAACCCTTGTCACATTTTTTTCTGGTACCTGAAACTTTAACTTCACTTTAACTTTTTCCGTACCACTACGAGAAAATGCTTTCTCATAGTCCAGTGTCATATCCTTTTCGTATCCTACTCGAGTTTTTGACACTCATTAGGGTGGACCTTGTGTAGGCCTGTTGACATCGTTGTACACCCTCTCCTGGTGTAGTACCCAACACAACTTCTCTCATCTTTTTAATAGTGGGGACATCGTGGTTTTTAATTCGTCGTCTCCATCGATGATTCTTGCAACCATTGACTTTCTCAGTTTCAGCGACTTCTACTGCTTTGCAGTTAATATTTGTGTGCGTAGCGTTGTTTTTTCTGCTTTTAGGCCAATTGCGTAACTTACCTCACTCAAAAGGACTTCTGAACTTACTTATGAGCTTTAAATTTTGTGTACATCTACAAGTTCAATAGTGTTTATCTAAGCAGTGCCAAACGTATATGCCCTATTTCTTGAGTATAATAGGCTTGAGTATTTGATTTCGAATAATAATTTTGAAAAAGCTCTATTAGAGCTCTTTCATTGTAGAGCGGACGTGTCTCATAAAAATGACAGTCCGAATCTGACCCAAAAAGTCTAGCGGTCTATTAAAGTTGGCGGTGAATCTGTCTATCTTGTTTCTTTACTTGTTTCAATTTCATGGAAGGCCACAGGCGTCTGTTGCGGCTATTTTTTGGCAATCTGCCATCTAGTTATGTTTTTATTTTTAATGATGAATAATTAATATTCTTTTTCCTCTTAATTGTTCCGAATTTTAGCGGTTAGTTTTCCATTTTATACGCTAATTTTCGGTAAAATGTCAAGTTTAAAATTGATGTTTCAAAAAATCAATGATGTTATTATGCTTTGTCTAATGTCCCTTGTTGGCTTTTAACTAGTCTAATATTTAAATATTTTAATAAATATTTCGACATTTTCGCAATGTTTGATATTTAATTTTGGGTTTCGTTTAAACAGTGATGTCGCTCATTGCGTATCATAATCAACAATTACATAAATATGACACTGAATTGACTCGAGATAGATCGCGACATTAAAAAAAGGCGTGGTAAAAAACTTCGAAATGTCCGTTCCTTTCAATGGCTTTTTAACTGCGTATTCTACTCTCACAGATAATCTCGGAAAAATATTTCTTACGTGTGAGGAATTTTAGGGGAATTTTTTCCACTTGATTTTCTTTCAACTGCTGTTAACGACTTCTGCCGAAACGATGATTGTTACTTATGGTAAATTTTTTCACATCAGCGTGAAGCGAACGGATGTTATGTTAATTTGCAGATGCTCACTCTATGAATTCTTCCTTTGGTTTGAGAACATCGCGTCTTCGAAATCGACTTTTTCCACTTTTGTTTATAAGTTTTTTGTGGCCTCTGTGCTTAGGGTTTCCGCGGAAAATTGAGCAAAATTTGCTTAGTAACTGTAAACAGATGGCTAAGTAGAACTTTCTTTCGATTTGACCTCTTGACTGACGTAAGTTGGTTTTTGTTTCAGTTTTTTAGAAAAAACGCATAAAGAATATTTAATTGGCACTGAGTTCAGCACATCACATGCTGTTCAATTTTTTGTTGTTTTTGAAGTGCTTTGGATCTCCTAGAAACTATCTTGTTTATAGTTTTACCGTTTGGCAGTATCTTTTATTGTAAAAATATTTAAATCAAGTTTTTGATACGTTGTTCCTGTGATTTGTCTTTTTCTTGAAAAAAACTTTTTTGTATCAGTTTTGTGACGGCAGCGGCTGATTTGAATTTCAGTCCGCAATTTTCACATTTCTGTGGATTGTGATTGTGATGTTCAAATGTCTGAACCTCCTTTACAATCAAGATTTTAGACCTTTGACGTCACGCAATCTCCAAATCAGCTGCTTGTTCGCTTTTTGACGCAGTTTTGACTGAATAGAGAGCGCATTGTCTTCGTGCACTTCAATTGGTGTATGTTAGTTGTTAATTTGCTTGAATACTTATTTGGCCACGCATCTCTTCTTTCACTCGAAACTACTTTTACATACCTAAAACATAAGTTTTTAGAGCGACTGAGGATATGCCAGACTAATTGAGGTTTGTTTGAGTGCAACTTTTAAAAAAATAAATTAAGTTAAGGCATCACGGCACTTGGCAAAAACAGTTTTCGATTAGTTTTTCAGGACTTTTGTGGCAATCTGCCAGATATGTTTTTAATTTCTCTCCGTTTTGGACCTGGATTGACTTTCTGGAACGTCTGGCTTGGAACAGTTGGTGTGCTTTGCACAGTAAACCACAATTTGCCTTGTTTAGAATGAGAGATGGTAAAATAAAAACTTTTCAATTAGCAATTCTATACCCTTCTACTTGTAAGTTAGGAAGTTTATTTTTGGCTTCAATGGGCAAAACATTAAGTGCTTTTGATCTGTAAACCCGCCTCTTCAGTTTCTTTTACACTATCCATACGCCTCAAATAAATAAACTAATTCATTTTATAATCTCCGATTATTCTCTTCTCTGCTTGAATCAGAAATAGAGTTAATCAGGTGATTTTGTTCGACCTTGTGGTCATTCAAGCTACCATCTCAAAATAGCAAAGCAACACCCCCTGAACGAACCAATCGTATATCAGATATTCTGCAGTAGATATATCGCGCGTGGTGTTTATTGTCTTCTATGTTTGACCATAACGAGCTGTTAATATATGTGCACTTATTATTACATAGCGAATGAGATAAAATACCACTTTTGGACATACAGCTACAGTTTGTTTAGTTTGGCGTTTTTGTATATCATCAATTAGCTTCAGATTAAATTTTATATCTCCTTCTTCAGATTAAATACATCAAAGCGGTACTAGTATCGTACCATTTTTGAAAACGCTAACTCAATTTTCAGATTGCAATAATGTTGAAGTCATCTTTAATCCGCGGAACCTCTTTAATCGGCAGGTACAACTCAGTTGGTGCTGCCGGTAGAACAGCAAATAGTTTCATATCAAAGCCGAGTTTAACTCGAAGCAGTAACGTCCAGAATTCACGTAGACTCTTGAGTTCGGATACCAGCGACGGTAATGTCAATTTTTATCAAATGGTCCAGGGCTATGTAGAAAATGCAGCATCAATCATGGAGCACAAAATGGCCGAATCGAGATCGATACCAGGAGAAACTCAGGAAAAGAAATTGGATTACATTCGAGGACTGTTGAATGTGATTAAACCGTGCAATAATGTCATACAGCTAACATTTCCTCTTAGAAGAGACAATGGAACTACTGAAACAGTGACAGGATACAGAGCTCAACATTCAGAGCACAGGACGCCTTGTAAAGGAGGAATCAGATACAGTGAACATGTGGACATCGAAGAAGTGAAAGCACTCGCAGCCTTGATGACTTTCAAATGTGCCGTTGTTGACGTACCCTTTGGAGGTGCTAAAGCTGGAATCAAAATAAATCCTAGGAACTACTCACTCAACGAGCTGGAAAAGATTACGCGAAGGTTTACTTGCGAGTTGGCAAACAAAGGATTTATTGGACCAGGTGTGGACGTTCCGGCACCTGACATGGGAACTGGGGAGAGGGAGATGAGTTGGATTGCTGATACCTTTAAAGCTACCTCAGGTCACAAAGACATCAACGCATACGCCTGTGTAACAGGCAAACCAATCAAAATGGGAGGAATCCATGGCCGAATATCGGCCACGGGACGTGGAGTGTTTCACGGAATTGATAACTTTGTCAATGAACCCAAATTCATGAACGCAATCGGTCACAAAACTGGGATCAAAGATCAAACGGTCGTTATTCAGGGCTTTGGAAATGTAGGAATGCACTCAATGCGATATCTGCACAGGTGGGGTGCTAAAGTGATTGGAATTCAGGAACATGATGGGTCGATCTTCAACGAGAACGGAATAGACCCTGCAGCACTGGAACAGTACCACATCGCAAATGGTACCATTGTTGGCTTCCCAGATGCTAAGCCATACACCAAGGAGTCTATGCTCACAGAAAAGTGTGACATTTTGGTACCTGCAGCTATTGAAAAAGTAATCACCGCTGAAAATGCACCTCATATTCAAGCCAAAATAGTAGCGGAAGCCGCGAATGGTCCAATAACGCCAGAAGCTGACAGGATTCTGCGTGAAAGGAATGTGTTGGTAATTCCAGACTTGTATTTGAATGCGGGTGGTGTGACGGTTTCGTATTTCGAATGGCTCAAGAATTTGAACCATGTCAGTTATGGCCGCTTGACTTTTAAATATGAAAGGGAATCGAACTACCATCTACTTGACAGCGTACAGGAGAGTTTGGAGAAGAAATTGAATGATACTATTGAAGTGAAGCCAAACGCAGCTTTCCTGCAGCGAATCAGAGGTGCGAGTGAGAAAGATATAGTGCACAGTGGGCTGTCTTACACCATGGAAAGGTCGGCACGCCAGATTATGACCAGTTGTGAATTGTACAATCTGGGAATTGACCTGAGAACTGCTGCCTACATCAATGCCATAGAAAAGATCTTCCAAGTGTACCAGGTTGCGGGACTCACTTTTGTGTAACATCTGTTCGGGGCTACCTTTTATTTGCATATCGAGATCCAGACGTGTGGTTGTGGTTGTGAAGGTTTGCAAAATGCAGTTTGAAGAAATGAGACAACTAAGATGTCCAAAACTGACGACTTTTTAATGTCATCCAAGGAATAGTTAAATTATACTTTATGCCAAATATGTAGTTACTATTCATATTTTTCCTTCTTTTACTAAATCGAAAGACAATTGAATTGTTTCACTCATTTTTTCTGTGAATTACCGATGATCTTGTACTTGAGAACGAGCGAACCTGACCCTCCGAGGAACTTTAAAAAATGAGCGCTGACGAGAGAAGAACGCAACAGCTCAGCTTTAAAGTATTTTGAGTTCTGTTTGATGTTTTCCAATCAAAGTCATGGCATTCATTTTAAAAAAAAGTACTTTTTCAAAATAATATTTTGAAATGTGCTCGAATTATATCTTTTTGAATTGGAACTAACTATTTGCTTGTTAAAATACCAGCCGTTGCTGTGATCCCCGAAACAAGAGCCAGGCAGAATTGCTTACATCTATGTCACTTCCAAACGTTTGACTTTAAAATGATCGCATTGAGTGCATTTGACTTAAAAAAATTATTCGGAATCAGGGTGACGGAATTGAACTAATAGAACTCGGTGAAATGTTCATTTGTATTTGACAGCTTTAAAAAGTTCAATTTATGTTCCGAAAAGCTACTTATCCATTAATTTAATTTTAATAATTATTCTACGTTTTACAAAATTACATTAAGTTAAACAGAGCCTTTGTACATCAAAAGTGTCTGTACGTTTATGATACTTTTTCACGTACGAGTAAATGAATCATTTGAATTCTCTAACTATTTTAATTCTCTAAACTCTCTATAGCTCTCTACTTTGAATGAAGAAAGTTTGCTCAGGTTGTTTTGATCACTACAACTATTAATCATATCCATTTTCAAATTACCTTGCTGTTGTATCACAAGAAAGGCGAAGAATTAACAAGTTATTGCTGATAATCTTTGAACAACTTATTTACTTTAATGTTGTCCGCTGCAACTTAAACGAAAACAACTGTTTTTTTTTCTAACGTATTTAAGCCGGCGACAATGACTCAAAAACAGCCAGTTCTTTTTCGACAAGTAAAAAAAATTTTCTGTGGCCAGTCGTTTACTAAAGGATTGTAGCATTTTTGTGTCTGCTGTGTTTTAGATACAGTTCTAGCAATCTCAAACTTTACTATTAGGGAAGCCAATTATTTTAATCCCTCTGCGTGCTTTCAATTTTTATTGGATAGGGGTACCAGAAAGAAGCTCTTGGTTTTGTAAGTAAGACCACGTCAATTAAATTCTTCGAAAATTTAGTATCAAAAAGCTAATGAAGAACTAAATTGATAACATCGGGTTTAATGCAAATTGTGAAATCTAAACATTGGTAAGAATTTTCAGAAACAACGAATAATCTGCTTTTTTTCCGGATTTTGCTGTCTCAACGGGTTTACTCTGTCCACGAAGTGCATTCGATTTTTGGCTTGAATGAAAGCATTGAATTTCTCAGAACCACCGAGTTCATACCCGGAACATAGTAACATAGTAAATCAGCGCTGAATCATAGTATATCTCTGTCGGTTTTTTTTACTATGATCAGATTATGATCATGTTACATTTTACTATGAAATGAGTATTTTCAGAAAACAGTGATATGACCCCCCACGCCACAGCATTTCAGTACCGAAACGTTGAATTTCAATTGCACATCATCAGCCGAACTGTATGTTTTCGTTGAGCTAAAACAAAGACATTCATACAAAATTCCGTTACAATCTGAAACAAAAAGCATAAAAATCTGCAATTTCGGGCTCAATTTGTCAGTTTCCAGCGTTTATATACTGGTTTTGGCGTCTTTTAACTGGTTTGGCGGGTATTTTTTCTGATACGTTCCTTAATACGTTACTTAATACTGTTAATACGTTACTTGCAACGTCTTAAGATTGTAAGCCGTCGTCATGCTCAAAAACGTATCGTCCAAAATTTCAGTTTTTGAAATTTTCGCAATTTTTCATGATTTTCCTATGAACATCATGGGAATCAGAGCCAAGGATGCCCTTAGGATACACTGATACAGTACTAGGCCGACGACATACAATTGGAATACAATGTTTCAGTACTGACTTACTATGGGACGAGGGTCGGGGTAGCTACCAAGCAATGAACTATAGAAAATAGGATAAGTAAATTAAGCGGGGATTGTTACACAGCTCTTCAATATGTAGCTGGACACAAAAGTGCTAAAACAAAAGATTGAAGTTGTTTGACTAAGTGAAATCTCGGATAATGTGACAAGTCATGAAACTTATTGCGCAAAGAAGAAATCTACCTGAGTAATAGCCCACGCATTTCAAATTTAAAGAGCAGAGAAAACAAAAAGTTTGGCATCCACTGCTTCTCACAAGAATTCTTCCAACAAATCATACAATTTCAATGGAGGAATTTAACATTTTTATAAGGTGAAATGTATTAATGGAGATCAGACATGGAAAACGAGTAATAGTTATTAAGCCGATTGTAGGTTTGCAAAATGTTTATACAATATACATTTGCCGTAACCGTTAAAAATTTGTTCCGTTCTAAGTTTCCAAGAGCAACAAATAGTAACCTTGAATTCTACATTCCAAGAAAATTTGAAATAATTTTGTTTGAAAAATGCATGTCCTTTTTGTAAGATGAAAGAGTCGCAACAATCAAGGTTAGAGTTGGTTATCTAAACTTTTTTTGGAAATCGACATCAGAGAAAATTCAAAACACAATTCTTTAGTCTTTACCTAAAACAGCGGCTTCAAATAGACAAAGAATTTCTTCCCTCTTAAAAATAAAATCCCGGCTGGTTGTCGGAAATTAGCCACGGTTGATTCTCATAGCCTTTTTGTGACTGAGCGAAGCAGAAAAGAGAATGAATTTTGTGATTTTTTTCTGTACAATGATTTCAAGAATATTTTGATTTTTTTTCGATGTGGTTTTTAGGCTGAAGCTTGCTAGTAGAATCACAGAAGCGTAACATTAGCCCACAATAAAAATTCAAATAGAGGTGATGCAAAATAATTAAAAGAAGGGTGAAAGCAAATAAGGTGAAAGAAACGTTTTTCGGATAATATTTTTTAAAAAACATAGCATGCCAGTCCTGAATTACAATTCGGAAGAGATGAAGAAACAGATGACAGCAATCAGCCTCCTTAAAAGAGCAGCCTCCGATAGTGAATGAATCACAAGTCAAGACGTCTATGAAAGTAAACAGGACACGAAGAATTTTAAAATTTTTTAAAAATATAATCGAGGTTTTGTCCAACAACGTCAAATTCGAAAAACCATTGCACAAAGGGAGTATAGAGAACGAACGCCAACTTTGCAGAAAACCACAGAGACGAAGTAAAAGTGCAAGAATTATTTGGCAAAAACTTGTTTTACGATTTCATTGAAAATGCAAAGAAAACCTGAACTCTTCCTTTTTTGGACTACGTATAGATGGATGTCAATTTCAATTTTAAAAATTGGTCAGCCATGTATTAAAAGAAGCAACAGATGCAGACAACACAAAAATGCAAAAAAATTTTAAATTGTTTCTCAAAGTCAAAAGTATTAAAAATCAGCTGAAAATCTTCAGTGGATTCAATTAAACCTAATTAAAAAGTAAATTGGACTTATTTTAATGACTGCCACTGACCCTCAGTAACAATTTCGAAAACGGGCAGAATCCATACATTCGTAAGCATTTTTCAAAGAAGTGAAAATTATAGCTATAAACAGAACAATTAAGTCCATCCTTTGGTGGATAATTAGAGAACCTAGAAACATGTCATTAGTGAGACTAAGTGACAGAACTGCCAGAAATCGGAAATTTCTGAAAACAAACTGTCATTTTTTTGAAACCTTTAATTGGAACAGAAAACTTAATTTAAAACAAAATTGCCAAGTAAAATGGCCAGTGAGAGGAATCTGAATTTGCAGGTCAACTAGACAACATAAAAAGCGACAAAATGCAAAAAATCCAAAAGGCATGTTAAAGTGGCGAGAACCGTTAGAGTTTATTTGAAGCTTTTAAATTTTATCAATTTGTGAATTACATAAAGCTGTCTACAATGAGGCTAAACGATTAAAAAACAAGAGGAACCCTTCAAAAATTTTCAAATTTTTCAAAAACATCTAGTTTCAACCGTTTCATTTCTGTTCAATTAAGTAAATTATTTTGAATAAACCTGAACGGAGAGCCACTGACAGCACTCATTAATGAAACTAAATAACAAAACTCGAAATACTAAAAAATCATTTTTTATGACAAATATCGTTTAAGTCCTGAAAATTAGTATTTGAACTTTTTGGGGTTTCAGCAACTTAAACTATGCATTATTAGAACAGACTTATCATCTTTCAAAACTATTTCTGCAAAACATAAAGCGAAAACAACAAAAATACAAAAATAGAAGCCACAGCCACAAGTGAAAAAAATTAGATCTCAGAAACCAAAGAACTGTTAAACACCTTTGTCTCATTTGACTTAAGAATAGTTTGAAACAATGTCAGGCCAGATTGCTACTCGTTTTTCACTTTTCTTACTACTCCGAGTTGATTCAAAGTAGTACTCCCATTTCACTTTTCATTGACAACAAAATGTTAAAAACTTGAAGAGATCTTTGAGGAAAGACATCCCATCAATACAATTCATATTTTTTCAACTGTAGGAAACAGAGGGATCTTTCCGTTTTTTCCACCAGTTTAGTCGCCCAAGGGGCCGTTGCCAATTTTTTAATTATTTTCTTTGTAATTACACGTGCCCAATAACTAGACCTGAAATAAAATGAAACTGAAAAAACCTACGGGGGCGGAAAAGGAAAAGATGCAAACAAAGCATGGAATGTCCTGAATTACAAACTAAAGAATTCAATACAATTAAGTGTGTCCTATTTTTTCATAAGATCACTGAAACAGCCCGATAAACGATTTACGATTTTTTTTCTCAAAATTTGCAAAAAAAAAGACGGTTCACTTACCACCAAAAACTTGGCTGCTAAAATTACGTGATTTCTAAGTTCTTTTGAACGTGTTTTCTAAGGAACTTGAAGCCGATTGCAATATTTAATCCGACAAGGACTTTGAGAAAGGTCGTCGCTACCTGGACGCAGAACCTTAGACTGTTTCAGGGAAAACCCAAGCGGCAGGCAGGGTAAATAGTGAAGAAATGGAAATCGACTTGTTCTAGAGAAGCAGAATAGGAACCGATGATCGAAGAAAACTTCTGCACACCGTTTACTATTTACTCGTCGCAAAGTTCCTTGCCTTTCTATCTCGTCAGAAATTTAAGGCAGGCGTTGATGTAAAAACAAAAAGTGAAGAAATGAATCGTAAGGAAATGATCGTGTACCGTGAAACGGACTCGAAGAATTATGAAGGCGGCATAAAAGACAACAAACACATGCCCAAAGTTGTTCAAATTCATAAAAATTGCGGTTGTTTCTGCCGGGTTTATCATCCAAATTGTATCACCTAAATTCCAGCACGCCCCAAGTACTTCTACTGCAGGCCGAATTCAAACTTTAGTTGTAACGTTTTGTTTGAGGAATCACCAGTTGGATAAATATATCTTGATGGTATAATGAAAGTAATAGCTTCAGAAGCCGGTGGGATACATCTATTTTTGATAAGACGACTGCTGCGTCTAGTTTGATGGATAAATATTTCCCAGAGGTTTCAGTGAAAAATTTTAACGGCTATGAAAGTACCTCTGCCTTGCAAGATTATGTTTGTTCTAACTCGGTGCTAAAACCAACCTGAAAAGCCCTAGCGTCACCCTTGATGCCTTGATGCATCTGAAGAAGAAAGATTGGGCGAAAAACATAATCATAAGATGAAAATGAACGGATGCTTTTTCTATAATCAACTAAAGACTATTCATATCTCAACCAACTGTCAAGGAAACAAGGTTGATATAAATTCTTCTCACAGAAAAATGATTATTGAAGACGAGACTTCAAATATTCCGAAACAAAAGTTATCGACAAATTGTATGCGAACAATGACTTGGACGCCGATTGAGCTTTCGAACGAGAACTGGTTTTGTTTGGCGAGCGTGAAGAGCTTAATGAACCAAAAACAGAAAAAAAACCACTGAAATTAACACAAAGAAAAAACGAGCTGTTGAAGAAGTAGTCCTTAGAAAAATGCTGACTTACAATTTAAGAATTATCTTTTTGAGTTCTGAGCAGCCAAATTGGGATCAAAAGAAATGAACAACTAAGACTTTTTTGAAGAATATAATAAACTGTTCAGAGGAGCCTCACTTTTTTCGTCTAACCCTTTAAGTTTTTATCCTCAAAAACGGGATAAACAGTTAACGACCGCGGAGGGCATTAAGTGATTAAACAGATATTTTAGAACCCAGCCATTGAGCTCTTCTTGCCTTAGGTATCCCAGAACTATACTCCAACGTATACTAAGAGACTAGTAATGCCTAAGGCTCTAAGAGAGCTGCTCATCGCAGCATTGCTTTTTTGCTAACTGATTCAAATTTTATTTGCGTCAGTAAACCAAAAGGCAAAAAATATCTCACATGATGCATGCACCAATATTCTTCATTCACTGCACTGTCGTTCTTGGTTTATTTTCAGTTTTGTGCATAAAAATGACACCCAGGCTAAAGTCAGCGATCTAAGACAGGTAATGGCCAGACCAACTTGCGTCGCAGACAGTGGGGCTTCAGACCGACACCATACCCAAAAATAGGTGATGACCAGACCCAACAGACTTTGGCCACCATTGATCAGACCCAACAGATTTTGGCCACCATTGGCCAGACAATGGAATTTGTCTGGACCAATGGCCAGACGAAACAGACCATGAGCCAGACCATCGGCCAGACCCAATTAAACGTGCAGAAGAATCCAGTGAAATTTATAATTTATTCGGAAATAACGGAAATTAGTTTCATGAAGTAGTCTAATCATCTAGAAGTAAATGTTGGTTAGCGAAGATTGGCTATTATTTTGAAAAACAGTCAATGCAGCACACATTTATACAATAGGGGACCGGCTCTTCTTTTGGGTAGACCTCTTGGCCTTGAATGTGGGTGTTGGCCAGACCAAAAAGTCTAAGCGTGCAGAAGAATTGACCAGACCAAACAGACTGAAATTTGGGCATTGACCAGACGAAACAGGCTGAAATGTGGGTATTGACAAAAAAACAGACCAAAATGTGGGTATTGGCGAGATCAAAGAGTCCAAAATGTGGGTAATAGCCAGATCAGACAGAACAAAAATTGTTATTAGACAGACGCAAGACACGACTGACATTTTTTTCAGACCATTTAATCGGGTCGCACTGGATCCCCATGTTCGCGACCCAAGTCGGTCTGACCAATACTTTCTTGGGTCGTGGACCTCATCATGGGCATAGATAGAACTGCACTGACCAGACCAACTTGGGTTGTGGACATGCGTCTGGTGTGAATCAAGCTAAAAGTCAAGTCTTCCGCGTTGCCAATACCAACTTATTGTCTGTTCGATCTGGCCGATGCCTACATTTTGGTGTGTTTGGTCTGACCAAGACCTACACTTTGTCTTTATTTCATAACTTTGATTAAGAGGCACTAACAAGATAAATGGCTCCAAATCAGAGTCCGAACAATCTATGTGGACCGTTCAAAGCTTAAAAGTTAAGCATAAACAAGTGCCTGTACATTGGGAAAAAAATGTAAATTTGTGCTGAGTTGATTGTTCTTCTATACAACAACCAGTCTTTCAAAGTCTTTATCTTGTTAATCAAAATGTATATAAATGGGTAACTTCTCTGCACTGATTTTCTACGTTCTTTAAATCGACAATTACTTTTTCTTTAAAATCAAATCAAAATGGTTCTGCTCGGCGCAAAAAGTGAAACGAAAATTTGAATTTTTTTGTAATTGTAATTTGTCTAGGGGATATAAATTGATGTGAGAGTGAGGGGGTAAAGTGATCTAAAATTGGGGCTGCAATGGGAGGACTTTGGAGGAATTACACCCCCGCCGCCGCCCCCGGCTAAAAATGCGATGTGAAAGTGGCCTGCAATGGGCTGCAATGGAAGGAAATTATAGGAATTACCCCTTGAATCCAATGGGCTACGATGGGAGGAATTTTGAGGGATTACACCTTGGCAAAAATGCAAAGTAAGAGTAGACTGTAATTGAAGGATTTTGCAGAGGTACCCCCTGACCAATATTGCGATGCATGATGGGGCTACAATGGGAGGAACTTTGAGGAAATAACCCTGACCAAAAACGCTATGTAATAGTGGCTGCAATGGAAGGATGTTTGAGGAATTGCCCCCCCCCCCGGTTAAACATTTGATGTAAGAGTGTGCTGAAATGGGCTGTATTGGGTGAAAATTTGAGGAATCACCGTCCCACTGACTAAAATTGTAAAGTAAGAGAAGGCTGAAATGGGCAAGTTTTTAGGAAATTACGCCCTGACCAAACATGCCATTTAAGAGTGGGCTGCAATGGGCTGCAACGGGAGGATTTTTGCGGAATTACACCTGACCAAAGTTGAGACTAAAGAGTTGGATGCAATGGGTTGAAATGGGAGGTCTTTTGAGGAATTGTTCCCAATCTAAGAATTGAGCTTACAAGGGTGGTAAAATGATGTAAGAGTGAGGGGTTTTTTCTTCAGAAGGGGTGAAATTGTGTAGGAATTGGGCTGCCAATAAGTTAATTGATGTGAGAGTGAGGAGTAGTTTGTTGGAATATATGTAGTTCTATCAAATATCATTCACATACACGGACCATTAAGAATTCGCAGGCATTAATAATTTGGAGGCTAAAGAGAACCAGCTGAGGCTACAGAGGTTGTGGGTTCAAGAATGCCAGTCTTCGACTATGGTTGGCTGAAACATTGTAAGAATAGGCTTTTCAGTGGGGTTAAATGATGAAGTTGTGTGTGTGTGGGGGGGGGGTTACTTGTTGAGAGGGTGTTAAATGGTGTAAGAGTGGGTCTGCCAAGTGGGGTAAAACGATGTAGGAAGGAGGCTGCAATTGGAGGATTTTTAAGAAAATCTCAAAACTCTTACACTTTTGGGCTGCAATGGCCAGGCGGGCGGGTGTAAAATGTTGTAAAGGTTGTGAAAGCTCTCTCTTACACACACAAGCACGAACACTCAGTCATACAAACACACTAACACACACATACATTCACAAACACATACACACACATACAAACACCCATACACACATATGCACTCTAATAGGCGAAAACATACACACACATGCACACATACATCTACAGAGGCATACACAATAACACACTTACATATATTCTCACACACAAACACACATACAAAAACATATATTAAGCAAATAGACACATATACATAGAAACACCCATATACACACATGCACATATACATACGCACACACGAACTTAAACATTTATACACACAAATACACACATACACACATATACACAAAAACATGCACACCAACATACATATTTAATTATTACTTTTTTCAGGGAAGTTTGAGAAACTTTCAATTAACAGTGGGTAGATCTAAACTATTTTTGAGGACGTCAAGTCGTAGACAATTGCTGCAAATCAAGGTGTAGATACTCCGCCAACGTTTTTTCGAGAGACAAACGAGGCGGAAAATGTTTTAACCTACAACACCATTTACCTTTTTTGTCACCATTTAAATAGGGGATCTCTTCCGTTTGTGCCTCTCCCCACTACGTTATGCTCCCCCAGTTACAGAGCAAGTGACATTACATAGTAAATCATCACGTAAAAATACGGCATGTTGGTCCAGGGGTGCGAATATATACATCCACTAAGCCGGGGAGGGGGGCACAAACGGAAAAGGTCCCAGATAGGATTGGTAATGTTTCATAAACCCGAATTGCAAATACTTCGATGGAAAACTTAGGGATGTTAGATATTGATACGGAATGAATAGTCATACTGGCACGATGAATGAATGATTGAGTGAAATTTTTTCCACGCAACAAAATGTAACAGTGGGGCTGCAATGGGAAGATTGTTTAGAAAAGTGCATCAATTTTTTACATCTTTTTGGGTTGCGATGGACTCCCGAGAGGGCAAAACGATATAATGGTAAAGGTAAATAATAAATTGTTAGATATGATGTAGGAGTGAAGGATAATTTAACCCCTACTCATACAAATTTTATGTCTGTTAAGGGGGTAAAGTGATGTAAGTGTTTTCTGAAAATGGAGAAACTACACTCAGATTGTAACATCCTTTTAACCTCCTTGTTAGACCAAAAAGATCGAAGGAGGCCGTTTATGTTATTTTCTACACCTTCACTCTTACATAATTGTACACCCGTTGGCAGCTCATTGCAGCTCAAAAAATGAAAGAGGTTTGAGCTGCCTTTCTTTGCGAAAAATGCTCCTATTACAACCCCACTCTTACTTTCTTACATTTCTATGGGCGGAAAAATTCGAAATGAACGGGTCTTGCCAAAAACTGCAATTCGTTTTGGTTTGGTTCGTTTGATTCCACAATGTCAGCAACCCAAGTTGATCTGTGTAATGCCTGTTTGGGGTTGCAGACCACACCCAGGGAGAAGTAGTCGTATTTACAACTTTGTTATTTGTTGATGATGCATCACTTCGAGTGTTCAAATATTTAGAAAGCAGTAGTCGCCTTGAGATGGCAGGGACAACTTTATTGGTTTCAGATGTTACCTCATAAAGTCTCCTTAGGCCCTAAAGGTCACATAAGAATCTTCATTCCCCTTTGAAAAGATTGTTTCAAAAACTCAGAAACTTTTTAGTTCAATTGTCAGACACAATTGTTACATTTTTTTTGCAAACGAAAGAAAAACAAAAAAAGAATTGACTGGAGTAAATAATTAGTGTGACCAAAGATGAAAACTGAGTGACATTTTATCCTGCCTGAAAAGGACGCAAGTGTTAACAAAGAAAATGTATTCAAGGAAAACTTTACATTTTACAGTCAAATACTAACGTTTGTTGAAAAAAATTTGTACATTCTTAGCAGCCTTGCCTTTTTTTTGGAAGAATGAGATCAGTTTGATTAGAGGAAAGCGCTTTTTTTCAAAGCAGTAGCCTTGAGATCAGTAATTTTTGCTGCTTTTTACTCATGTTTTGAAACGTCAATGCTTTTGAGTGAAAAATTTTGTATAGAAGCAATTAAACAGGCAGCAGACAGCAGTTGAGAGGCCAAATTACTTTTAAACAACTATTCTCAACAATCTTTTTCAAATCAGATGGCAAAAAATTGATCAATACTTTGGACCCATAGCCTCCGCAAAGTCTTCTGTCTTATATATTTTGGGCTGTAATTGGCTGCCAGGGGGTAAAATGATTAACGAATGAGGGTTTAAAGATAAATTCAACTCCTATTCTTACATTTTTTGGTCTATAAAGGGGTAAATTGATTTAAGAGATTGGGGAAAATAGAGAAACTACACCCAGACTCGTTTCACATCCTTTTATCCCCTTGGACAGACCAAAAAGATGTAAGAAAGGATTATTTATCCTTAAAATAATTCTTCGTACTTGGTTTTAGCTCATTGCAGCACCAAAAAAATTTTGAGCTGCATTTTTCTGAAAGAAAATCTTCCCATTGCAGCATCACACTTTTATGGGCGAAATACTCGAAATGGTTGGGTGTCGCCAAAAACTTCAATTGCTTTTTTGGTTTGGCGCGTTTCGTCCAGCTTGTCCGCGACCCAAATTGATCAAGGTAACATCTATTTTGCGTTGCAGATCTTATCCCGAGGGTAGTCATATTTACAAAACGTTTTTTTCACTTGATTTATTTTTGATGATGAATCAATTCAAGATTGTCGATGCCAATATTATAAAACTTGAAACTCTTCCCGCCAAGAAAGTGGAAATTTATATGTCCAATTATAGCTTGTGAAGCAGAGAGTTTGTGACAAAACTCTGAATATGAATTCGTATCTCGGAAAATGTTTTTTCTAGAAACGTGTTATCTATGCTTCGAGCAGATAGTATTTCGGCGTATTTTTAGTACGATCGATAAACAATTCTCATAAGCCTTTTTTCTTGCTCAGAAGATTTTTTTCACCTGCTCTATTCAATATAATTGAGGTTTATCGATGACTTTTTTTGCAGATTGAGGAATATTACCAGTGGAGTAATTCTAGTTTATCCAGTTGTTGGAAATCTAAGAGTTTTATATGTTAGAGGAATTCTGTCCCGGATTATTCTATGACCATGGGTATTTTATAATAATGGCTGCTTTTTAAGGACAAAACAATTTGAATATATGGAAAGATCAAAATCAAAACACGGGACCTTTTTGGGAAGTTTAGGAATTCAACGGTCACCTTGAGAACGCATTGAACTTTTTTTGTTCAGTTTTTTACTTTACCTCAGAAAATTGCCCTAGGTCTCGGACGTCACCTGAGAAGTACCAATCCCACTTCAAAAAAAGATTTGATTTAGTAACTCAAAAATCTTTGTGCAGAAAATGAGAAAAGAAGCAACTGCTAATTTTCTGTAAGTTTTTGGCGACCTTCCAAATTTTCAGACACAGTAGTTACGGATTTTATGCAAATTTCTGTTAACAGATTTGACAGCAAACAAAGTTTAATTGCGCCGAAGAAACTTAGTGACATTCTATCGTGTTTGAAAAGGACACGAGAGTTAGCAAAACAGCTGCAAAAAATGTTTTTAAAGAAAACTTTATCCTTTCAGAATCAAATGAAGTTTTTTTTGAAAAAAAATGACTCAATTTTAGTAGCCCTATTTTTTTCTGGCATTGATATCATTTTTGTGATTATGAGAGAGTGTTTTTTTAAAGTAGTAGAATTGAATCTAGTAATCACAACAAAAAATTTTTGCGGCTTTTTGACAAAGTTTTGAAAAGTGAATGCGAATCGATCCAAAAAAATGAATACAGACAATCAAAAATGCAAAAGTTAATTGCCAAATCAATTTTGAGGTCTTTTTTTCAAAAATTTTTCAAATAGGCAAAGTTTTTTCAATATTTCGGCAATATAGCTTCTGCAAAGCGTAGTTTGTTCCTTAATTTGTCTTCTGTCTTAGCAGTTACAGCTAAAGTTCTCTTTCTGCTGGATACAGACCATACCAAGTAGATGAAGGATTCTTTCCAAATTTTACAGTTGTCACCGACTGTCACAAAAGAGACAATTTTTTTTGGGAAAAGTGATGTCAGGCACCACTTTCAAGGCTGATTGAATGTGGCTTCAGACGTTTTTTTTTTACAAAAAATGGTGATTCGTTTTGGTATTCTAAACAGCACAGACAGAAAACACTGTTGACCAGAAAAGACCACCCTACAAAAAGAAATTTTTTTACAAGCCACGTATTTTTTGGCCAGTACCCAGTGGTGCCTCAACGCATCGCCTTTTTGAGTTCCTGAAATTAGTAAAATCATTCCTTCTACGATTTGCCCCACGGACATTAAAAGTTCGATAGTTCTTCATTTGTTGAGGTATCATGTATACATCTACAAATAATTGATAATAAATTACAAAAGCAAAAGCCCCTGTTCTGATATAACAATTGTTTGAGTCCAACTTAGATTTTTGGTCAACAATTTGCCTTGCTATACAAAAAAAAACTAATAATTTTTCTACTGAATTATCTCCACGCTAAATCAGCTGAGTTTTGTTAACAAAAAGGCAACTAATTGGGTCGGATGAAAAAACAATCGGTTCACGTTCCCACCTTCGGGAGTTTGCTTTTGTTTCAAAAAAAACTAATGAATGTAACTTTATTTAAATCTAGTAATTTTTACAAGAAAAATCTGGATTACCTGCTCTAAATTTTGCATTACTCTTTTGCGCTTTATCTCCCTCAACCCGCAAAGTTTGCCTCGACATGAATTTTCACGTTGTTTTTACTTTTCTGTGAAAGAGAAAAACCCAATAAAGGCAAAAGGATGAAAACAACAGGTGAGTTTAAAGAATCCGATGGATCTTCTACAAATTGTATTTTCACCGAGAAGTTTTAGAAGGACAACTTAACTAATCAATAATATAAAAGAGACAAAAGAACAAGAAAAAAACCAATGGAAAAGTGTTCTTCGAACACTCTCATCCCAGCACAGTTCCACCATTAGCAGAAAAACAGTCAAAGCTTCTCGCTTAACTGCAGAAGTACAAACATGAGTTCAGTAGCCTGGATGACGTGCATGATGCTTGTCCAAGCGCACACGAGACTATATTAGCGACTGCTCAAAGTAAAGCTCATGTCATCTAGGGCTCAGGGGATCATCGCTAACGTCTAAGTTAGGTCAAAAACATAAAAAGTTTCAGGAAAAAACGTTAAATTTAAAGTTCTGCTTCTGCCAATATAGTGAAACTAACGTAATGCCTGCCATAACTCAACAAAAAGAGCTACTGATAATGCATACCTGCAGCCGTATCATTACGGTAATCAAGTCAGAATGTACAGAAAAGCTCGCAATTACTTATTTTGCCTAACAATGCTCATGGAATTTAAATTGCTGTAAATATCTTCCCTGGTGCCCTTCAAAAAGTAAAACGGTCATATGAAGAACAAAATTATTGTTTTCTGGAATTTCAGCTCTATTGCAGCTTATCCACTGCTTTTCAAAAACTCAAAATAGTTTATCTGGATTGAAATTTCGAATGAACAGAACCAGTCAAACAGCGCCAAACAAACAGCGCCATCAGTTGTTAGACCAAAAACAAAGATCTATGCTCCTCCACGTCTTTTGCCTCTGGAAAACTTGTCCTCAATGTGCAGGTTTTCAGCGAGCAATTTTGTCAAATTCAAACCTGGATGTGTACAGAAAAAATTGACACTTTTCAGTTTCTTCCGCTTGCTAATACAGAAACTGCAATTTCTTCAAATGTAAGGAGCGGTTACCCCCCAACGAATAACAACATTTTGCAAAGGAACAACCGAATTAACTTTGTTACTGCAGAAAACCAATGATATCGAACGAGAACAGAAAAAAACATATATGCTAAGTATTGAAGGCACGTAGAGCCATTTAACATCGTCAATTCCGTCACCACAAAAAGTGTTGATTACATTACAGAAAATCATTAGCCGATAATACACATTCGTGACAAAATAGACACCAAATCTAGCTCTCTGATAACACTTGAAATTGAGAACAACATAGAGCAGGGTCAGTTGTACAGGTTTTGAGAACCAAAGCAAGTAATGGTTACAGTTCCGCATCAGTGACCCAGATAACCAAATTCAGGCCAAAGGTATCCAGCTGATCTTTCACAATTGAACTAGGTAATTAGGAACTAGTTGCGTGGTTTAGCGCTAACATCAACCATCAGTTTTTCATTTTTCTCAATTAACACAATACTTTCCAGGCAACATATGCAAAAAAAACATTGTCAGCCACATTCTAAGTAGCAATCAAGCCATCAAAGTAACTCCATCGTCACTGCTTCAATTTAGTGGCAATCTTTTCCGATACTTTGAATGGATTCACAATTTCTGTCGCATGGTACACAATAATACTGGTACAACTGACACACACCGGTTCACATACTTCAAAAATTTCGTCTCTGGAAAAACAAAACAAATCTTTGAGTCATAATCTTGTAGCCTTTGTATTAAGAAACAGCTCTCAATGAACTGAAGAATCATTTTGAAAACCCAAGTGTTGTAGTGAGCGACTTTATGAATCAAATGTAGTTACGGCGCAGCACTGATTGAAACAAAAGTTTCAGTGCTGTTTTCTCAAGTTTGCTCAGGTCAACATTTTGAAGCCTTGGCTTCCAAGTATAGTTGAAATACTAAAAAAATCAATACTACACAAATTTACGTTACGTTGCCATCAATCGCAAGCTAAACTTTTTTCTATTAGACAACAACCAAATAACATACAGAACTGCACGGATTTTCTACAGCTTGTAACCAGAAGTTGTCCGGTGTTGAACAATACAACGCTGTTTTGCAGCCTACAGCTAAACTGTAAAAAACCGTTTCAAATAGGGAGTGGTTGATCCCAGTAATGATATCCAACAATACGAAGACATACAATGAAACTTAAACAGCAGATAAAGCAAAAAAAATTTTGGCATACTGTCACGATTACCAAAAATGATCCCCATAGGAGCATGATATAATCGTTATCAAAAGCAGGATGTGCACGAATTGTTTTGGTAATAACCAGCTGAGAAATACTTGTACATCACAAATGAACTGTCAAATCTGCATCGGCCGACATCAACCTGCTCTACATAACCCATCAAAACAAATCAAGTGACCTCCAGCAGCTTTCTCAAGACGATTTGTGCAATTCAGTGCGACGCTGCTTTGTCACAGGGCATCTATCAATTGAATTGCCACAAAGTCAAAGCAAGCAACAACACTGTGGCTATGGAAAAATTTTTCAAAATGACAAGTAGCAGAAAACTCAGAGGAGTAGTCTCGATTCTCATTTAAACAATCAATTCCTGCGTAAAACGAAAGCCATCTCCTCTGAAAGTTCGATTTGAACAACATTAAGAAAAGCCAGTGTCTTTTGTCAATGCCTATACATTCGAAGATGAGGGCGGTCATTTCAATTTTTTGCTTAATACAGTAACTAACCTTCTGGCATTTTCTTCCGAAGCGCGAGCATCCGAACTCTAAAAAATAAGTTCCCAAACCAAAAAACCGCTCCCAAAAAAACGCCACTCATTATCACTTCATATAAGTCATTGAAAGGAAGTTTTGAGACAGCTTGTTGATGCACTAAGCACGCAATGAATGTCCCACCGGCCAACAATATTAAACATAATCAATTATCTGACACATATAATAAAATTTGACGTATTCCTTTCCCTCAGGTTGCTGGTGGCAGAGTTGGAGCTATCTTAGCTGTAAAATCTTTTGCAATCGATTTTTGAATCGAAATTATACCCGGAGTCATAAATCAACCCTTGGGTTTGGAATTCAAACTCGGAAAGACCTATGCTTCAAAATTGTTCAGAAAATTACTCGATATAGATAGGGCGATATGAATTCGATTTTCCCTAATAAAACCCTGCAGTTAGGAGAATAATTTCTTGCTGTGATTGGCAAGACGATTCCAAAATGATTTTGCAATGAATGAAAACTATCTGGTGTTGCCTGAACGCATCGCCTTTTTTAGTTCCCTAAAACAGTAAAATGATTTTTCCTACGATTTGCCTTACATATATATAAAGGTAGTTGTTCAGTTCTTGAGTTTTAATATAAATATCTGCTAATTAACTTATAGTAAACAACAAAAGCAAAAGCCTCTGGCCTTGTATAACAATTATTTGAGTCTATCTAATATTATTGGTCAACACTTTGCTTGCTATACAAAAAAATTCTAATAGTTTTTCTGCTGAATTATCTCCACGCTAAATTAGCCAATTTTTGTTAACAAGAAGCAATTGAATGGGTCGGTTGAAAAACAGTTCACGATCGCGGTTCACGATAGCGGTTCACGAAAAACAGTTCACGATCGCAATTTCGCGTGTTTTTTTCAGACATAAATTATTGAATCTAGCTTGAGTATCACTAGTACCGAATCACTGTTTTGGCAAAAAAATTACATCGAGTAAAATATCAAAGAAAAGTTTGGATTACTTGGTCTAAACACTGAATTACTGTTTCGCGCCTCAAATATCTCACCCGATGAAGTTTTTGCCGCACTGAAACTTTATGCTGTTTTTACCTTTCTCTGGAAGAGAAAGAAGCCAATAATAGCAAAAAGTTGAAAACAACAACATGAGTTAAAAGAATGTAATGGGTTTTTTGCAAACTGTAATTTCACAGAGTAAAAGTTTCAGAAGGACAACTATTCTAAACAATAACAACAAAGAGAAGAAAAGACAAAAAAAGCATATGAAAAAGTGTTCATCGAACACTCTCATCACGGCACTGCTCCAACAAATCGGAAAACGTTCCAAGTTCCACGCCAAATTTTGGATGTACGAACTTGAACCCAATAGCATGAAGGACGCGCATAATGATCGTCTAAGCATACAAATTTACATTAACGTCTACTCGAAGCACAGCCTATGTCATCTAGGATCCAGTAGATCACTGCTAACGTCAGACGAGATGTCAATAACACATAAAACTTAAGACAACAACGTTAAAATTAATGTTCTACTTCAGCCACCATCAATACCCCTAGGTGTAAAGCTTCCCATTTTTTGGCAACAAACAGCAATACACAACCGCTGTTATAAAAATCCCTGAAACTTGGCCTAGCCACCAAGGAGGAAAATTCAGAGCAAAATAAGAACCGGATAGCATCAAAAATGCGTTTGTCTTTAAAACCATTCAAACTGATAGTTTGAAACGAAACAGAAGACGTCACATTACTGTCAACAAGGCAACCATCAGACATTACATCTTAGTTTGAAACCAATACGTCAAATGAACAATAAATTAAAATTTGGTACATAAGAAAAAACAATGATACCAAACGAGAACGAAAAAAAAACTTATTTGCTACAAATTGACAGCGGTCAAAGCGTCCGTTGCAACAAGTAATTTTGCTCTCGTTTTAGAAAATCAGATATCCGATAATGCACATACCTGACAAAATAGACACCAGGCCTAGCCCTTTGGCAACAGTTGAAATTGAGAAAATCGTGGAGTTGGGTCAGTTTGTACAAAACTTGAGAACCAAAACAAGTAATGGTTGTATTTCGGCATCAATGACCCAGCTCCTCGAACTAACAAATTTAGGCAAAAGTATGCATCTGTTCATTCAGAATTGAACTAGGAAACTCCAGCCACAAACTCAAACCTCCCAAGTTCTCGACCTAAGAGTTGCAAGGTTTAACGCTAACATCAAGCAGCAGTCTTCTAGTTTTTCTCAATTAAAACAAAACTTTTCAGGCAACATATGCAAAAAAAGCAATTTCAGACACATTCTAAGTAACAATCAAGCCATCAAACTACCCCCATCGTCACTGCTTCAATTCAATGGCAATCCTTTGAGATACCATGAGGAGAGTTAGATTTTATGTCCTATGGTACATTAAAATACTGATAAAACTTACACACACCGATTCATATTTCTCAAAAATTTAGTCTTTTGAAAACATTAAGTCTTCGAGTCAAACTCTTTCAGCCATCGTATTATGAAACAGCTCTCAAAGAACTGATGAGTCATTTTGGAGACCCAAGTGTATTAGTGAGCGACTTTATGAATCAAAGATGTAACAGCGTGAAACTGATTCGAAAAAAATCAGCTTTGTTTCTTCAAAGTTTTAAGAGCGCTTCGGTTAAACATTTGAAGACTTTGGCTTACATGTAGAGCTCCAATACTTTACAATGCTCAAAAACTCAAAAATGAAAGTGTCTTATGTCTTATTTTTAATGAGATGAACTGAGCTTAGGCTAACGACAACAGCTGAAAAAGCGTCACCTGGTTCTTTTTGACATTTTTCAAGCTTCATGCACAAATTTATATTTTCATAAATCACAAGCTAAACATTATTTCTATTAGACATAAACCAAGCATCATACAGAACTTCACCGAGTTTCAGTAGCTTGCAACCAGAAATTATCTGACTATGAACAATCGCTGTTTTGTTGTCAACATTAACTTGTCTTGCTATGAACAATCGCGTTTTTGCAGCCTACAGTTAGACTGTAATTAAACGTTTCGAATAGGGATTTTTACTTCTCAGTAACGATCTCCAACAACACGCAGACAAAAAACGCCAACAACCGATATTGCAAAGACAACCATTTTTCCGGCAACCTGTTACGATTATCAAAATTGGTCACCATAGGATTAATGTGTAATTAATATCAAATACAGGATAAGCACAAATTAATTTGGCAATGACCAGCTCAAAAATGAGCAACACAAAAAAACTGTGAAGTCTGCAATGGCCGACATCATTTTGCTCTACACATCGCATCAAAACAAATCAAATTACCTCCAGCAGCGTTCTCAAGAAGATCTTCGCCGTTCCTTGTGACGCTGCATTGTCACAAAGCATTTATCAAGTGAATTACCAACATGCCGCACTCAAAGAAAACAAAGCCACTTATTATCACTCCGTATAAGTCATTGAAAGGAAGCTTTGAGAAGTCTCTTGGCTATAGCAAGCGCACAACAACCGTAAAACTGGCCAACACTATTAGACGTAATCAATTATATGAAAATTTTATTAAATTCCGTCATTTTCCTTTCACTCAGGTTGCAGTTGGTACCATTGGAGCTCTCTTAGCTGTAAAATCCTTTGCCTTTACTTATCAAATTGAATTTTTATCCGGAATCAAAAATCAATCGTTTGATTTCAAAGCCAAACTCGGGTAGACATTAGCTGGGAAACTTTCATGAATCTTCTCTCAACCCTTCAGATTCCACATTTAACCATCTTTCAACTTCATTCAAACCATTTGCATATCACTTGCAAGCGGATGCGCCATCTTAAGGCGAACTGGTCGGACAATTATGAAGAATTGAAAGCAAAGAAACACTAAAGGACAAGTCTGTTTTTTCAGAAGGAGACAGGGATGCTTTGATTTTTTTAGAAAAGGACTCGACGTAGGGCAATATGAAATCAGTTTTCGCAAAAAAGGCTAGCAGTTTGGAGAATAATTTTTTACTGTGCTTTAAAGAAGACTCCGAAATTGTTTCACATTGAAAAAAAACTCTCTAGTGTTGCCTGAAAGAATCGCTTTTTTTAATTCCTTAAAACAATAAAATAATTATTCTACGGTTTGCCTCACAAACATATAAATTAGGTAGTTGTTCAGTTGTTGATTTATGATATAAACATCTAAGCGTCCGGTACTGTATGACATTTATTTGAAATAATTATGATAATTAATGACATTTTATTGGTCTACACTTTGCCTGCTGTACAAAAAATTCTAACGATTTTTCTGCTGATTCATCTCTACGCTAAACCAGCCGATATTTGTTAAAAACAGCAGCTAATTCTCTCGGTTGAAAAAACAATGGGTAGAGGATCGCATTTTTGGGAGTTTTCATTTTTTCAAATATAAATTATTGAACCTAGCTTCAGCATCACTAATACAGAATAACTATTTTGGCAAAAGTTTACGTCGAGTAGATTACCTAAGAGAAGCCTGTATTACCTGGTCTAAAAATTGCCTTACCATTTTGAGACTCAACAACCCTACCCCAAGACGCAGTTTGATTTGATGAAACGCAGGGTGTAACGTAGTTTAAGGATGGCATAACGCTCCTGTACCTTTGACCGTAAGTAATCAAAGCCCTGATGATGGTTCTTCAGATGAGTATGCCGCTGGAACAGTTTGACAAAAGTATGACGCGCATCCAGCACGACAGGATGCTTAGTGTCAAAATCAATTTCCCCTAACCTTCAGAACAACGGATGAGACCACGAGGCACAATAAACGGAGTAAACTGAGCAATACGGCTGCTCCTCTTATCAGATTTGTTGTCAACAAGGTCCTTTTTTTCAGTATTAAAGGACTCTCCATGAATCAAGTACTGGATATGACGCTCGGTTTCGTCAAGCTGAACAGGGCTCGCTATGCTGCCGTCTGTGGTACGGTAAATTCCATGAGATGGTAATAGACGGAGCATATATGCGGTGACACGAAGTAGTTTTTGATAAGAACTGAAATTATCAAACGGGATTAGAATAATGATTTGTTCCTTAGGGGGCTTGGTTACGGATGCGGCTAGAGATGAGATGGAGTCATCATCTTGTTCCTTGGTTACAACGCCGAATTTGATGTTATCAACGATGTCAGTATTTGGTACGAAAGAGAATTGCTTAGTTCTCAAGCAGTCAGGACCCCTCACCCAGCTCTTGGATTGCAAAACTTCAGCGAACGTACCAAGCGTGCCAGCATCTGCCGGATTATCACAAGTGGCGACGTGGTTCCATTGGTCAACGCTGGTGTTCTCCAGAAATTCACTAACACGATTTGCAATGAAGATGGGGTGTTGATTTGTTGAGTTTATCCACTGCAAGACGATGGTACTATCTGTCCACATAAATACTTTATCCACAGTAGTCGTTAATGCTCGACAGATTTCCCTTTTTAAACGGCCAGCGAGGAGAGCGGATTGTAGTTCCTACATAAGAACAATCATTACCTTCATAGGTGCGACGCGGGCCTTGCTCAAGACAAACGCAAGCTCGGTTATAATCTCCCCGGAAGTGCACATTACTTGAGCCCTATGAAAACCTACTGCACTGGATACGTCTTGCGAGCTATCACCAAACATGTGGAGTTCAAGATGTCGGAATGGTCCTGAAAAGTAACTTCGTGGTATAGTGATCTCAGCTAACCGCGGGAGTTCAACACACCAGGCGAGGAATCTGTCAACTGTGTCTTTAGGTAACTCGTCAGCCCAACTTTGTCCACTGACACGCCAAATGTCTTTCAATTTTAACCAAGCACCAACAGTAAACGGTGCGACAAGACCAATTGTGTCGTAGACCTTTGATACAAGACTTAAAACCAAGCGCTGTGCTAAACTTTTCTTGATGGTACTGTTAGTACCCCTGCTCACAACCAGAGTATCGTTTTTGTGATCCCACTTTAGCCCAGGCACGTGCATTGATTCCTCCTTGGATGAAACGATGACCTTCGGGTCAGTGGATTGAGCAGACCCAATTCGTTCAGCAAGATTTGGTACATTGCTCACAAACTTAAAAAGCTTGAACCCACCTAGATGGAGAAGATGTACCAATTCCTTCGACCTAATGAGGGCCCTTTCGGGGGATTACACTGAGTCTAAGTAAACGTCCATGTAGAAGTTCTCAAGGACGGCTTTTGCAGCTTCTGGGTACTCCTTAGCGTTATCACTTGCCGTGCGTTGAAGTGCGTATTTGGCGCAGGTGGGGGAATCTTATGCCCCAAAGATGTGTCGTGTATACAAGTTTACAAGAACATTTGATATGGGGTCCTCCCGCCACAAAAAGCGCAATGATGGCTGATCACATGGTAGCACTCCAACTTGAAAGAACATTCCCTCGACGTCAGCGGAAACGGCAAATGGATGTTGTCTGAACCATAGGAGTACATAGATTAGTTTTTTGTAGTAAGTCAGGTCCGGTGAGTAATGACTTATTAGGAGATGCGCCATGGATTTTTGCTGCTCCGTTTAGTACCCTACGAACTTGCCTGGCTTGTGTGGATTAACAACCGGATGGTGTGGTAGGTACCAATCTCGTTCCGAGCGACTTTCCACCTTATGAGCGTCTTTGACCCTTACTACATAGCCCTTGTCTAAGTCCTCTTTGATTGCATTCGAGTACTTTTCCCTTAAAATCTGGTCTTTCGTTAGCCGCTTTTCCAAGGATTTTAATTGAACCAGCGCTGAGAAATAATGGTTGGGCACTTCGTTGTTATTTTCAGCCCATAGCATTCCGACATCGTACTTTTTTCCATGATGCACTGCGGTGCTTTCAAGATTATCAAGCGCACGTGCATCCCGGCGGATCGTGCGTCTACTTGCGTAAGTGCGCCGTACGACACCCTGTCGTACCAAGATTTTACCTGACTAGCGAGTTCAAAATCCTGCTCCATATTTGCCTTACAACAGGTCGAGACTAAACCTGAAGAGGATGGTAGGGGGAGGCTTAGAACCCAACCTATGGGTAAGCGAACAGCACTTCTTGTCCGCAGCGAAGTATTCTAACGTGCGGATGGCATGATACACATCCTGTCCAAGTATCATCTCGATGTTTCAATAGCAATATGTAACTGGGTCTAGAACTGCTAGGTGCGGGTATGTTTCCTGAAGTGCTTTAATGTTGATCACATCGGCGACTACATTCAAATCTTCCTTTGCGCAAGGGCTGACTTTAAATGGTTCAAATGCATGGTTGTCGCGTGGTGTTTTAGTTAATTCAACTAACTTAGTGTCTACAACCTCCTCGGTATTTTTAGCCTTGACGGTTAGTTTCATTGCTGTACCGTGCAAACCAAGTCTGTTTGCAAGATCATTGGACACCCAAGAGTTACTGCAAGGGGTATCGCACAAAACTAAAGCCGCGGTATTTTTACCAGAAGAGCTCGTCAGCTGTAATTCAGTCACCTGAAGGAGGCCTTTCACATTACTCACAGGTGACAAAGTAGTGGTCTTACTCGATGATTGGACACTAGAAAGTTTACTTTGATTTGCGCCAGCAATAGAATTACTATTGTTGGTTCAATGGGGTTTTGATGGATAAACCCTCTCAGCTCCATGGAGAAGTGTACTGTGGGAGCTGTTACATCCGTCCTGCCTGCATTTCCTAGGATCTGGGCATTGCCTGAACATGTGCTTTTCTCTCAAACAGAAGCACAGTTTTGATTCGGCCGCTACCTCTGCTCGCTGAGTGGGAGACTTTTCTTTAAAAACCCGACAATCCTTTATGCGGTGCTTACTTTTACACACGGTGCAGCGAGGGCTTGGAGGCGTTGAGTGCCCTTAGTTTGTGTGTTAGCTGCAAAAATTCTTGAGGCAACTCTGGTCTTGCCTACTGAGGTGGTGTTATCCTCAGTTCTTGCCTTTGATGAAGTTTGTTTTATTTAGTTATGTGCCTCCGCTTTCTCCTTCAGCCAATCGTTGAAGTCAAGGAGTGTTGGCTTAACCCAATGTTTCTTCACTGTGCCGATGATGATCTGCCCTTTGAGTTCAAGATGTCGGAATGGTCCTGAAAAGTAACTTCGTGGTATAGTGATCTCAGCTAACCGCGGGAGTTCAACACACCAGGCGAGGAATCTGTCAACTGTGTCTTTAGGTAACTCGTCAGCCCAACTTTGTCCACTGACACGCCAAATGTCTTTCAATTTTAACCAAGCACCAACAGTAAACGGTGCGACAAGACCAATTGTGTCGTAGACCTTTGATACAAGACTTAAAACCAAGCGCTGTGCTAAACTTTTCTTGATGGTACTGTTAGTACCCCTGCTCACAACCAGAGTATCGTTTTTGTGATCCCACTTTAGCCCAGGCACGTGCATTGATTCCTCCTTGGATGAAACGATGACCTTCGGGTCAGTGGATTGAGCAGACCCAATTCGTTCAGCAAGATTTGGTACATTGCTCACAAACTTAAAAAGCTTGAACCCACCTAGATGGAGAAGATGTACCAATTCCTTCGACCTAATGAGGGCCCTTTCGGGGGATTACACTGAGTCTAAGTAAACGTCCATGTAGAAGTTCTCAAGGACGGCTTTTGCAGCTTCTGGGTACTCCTTAGCGTTATCACTTGCCGTGCGTTGAAGTGCGTATTTGGCGCAGGTGGGGGAATCTTATGCCCCAAAGATGTGTCGTGTATACAAGTTTACAAGAACATTTGATATGGGGTCCTCCCGCCACAAAAAGCGCAATGATGGCTGATCACATGGTAGCACTCCAACTTGAAAGAACATTCCCTCGACGTCAGCGGAAACGGCAAATGGATGTTGTCTGAACCATAGGAGTACATAGATTAGTTTTTTGTAGTAAGTCAGGTCCGGTGAGTAATGACTTATTAGGAGATGCGCCATGGATTTTTGCTGCTCCGTTTAGTACCCTACGAACTTGCCTGGCTTGTGTGGATTAACAACCGGATGGTGTGGTAGGTACCAATCTCGTTCCGAGCGACTTTCCACCTTATGAGCGTCTTTGACCCTTACTACATAGCCCTTGTCTAAGTCCTCTTTGATTGCATTCGAGTACTTTTCCCTTAAAATCTGGTCTTTCGTTAGCCGCTTTTCCAAGGATTTTAATTGAACCAGCGCTGAGAAATAATGGTTAGGCACTTCGTTGTTATTTTCAGCCCATAGCATTCCGACATCGTACTTTTTTCCATGATGCACTGCGGTGCTTTCAAGATTATCAAGCGCACGTGCATCCCGGCGGATCGTGCGTCTACTTGCGTAAGTGCGCCGTACGACACCCTGTCGTACCAAGATTTTACCTGACTAGCGAGTTCAAAATCCTGCTCCATATTTGCCTTACAACAGGTCGAGACTAAACCTGAAGAGGATGGTAGGGGGAGGCTTAGAACCCAACCTATGGGTAAGCGAACAGCACTTCTTGTCCGCAGCGAAGTATTCTAACGTGCGGATGGCATGATACACATCCTGTCCAAGTATCATCTCGATGTTTCAATAGCAATATGTAACTGGGTCTAGAACTGCTAGGTGCGGGTATGTTTCCTGAAGTGCTTTAATGTTGATCACATCGGCGACTACATTCAAATCTTCCTTTGCGCAAGGGCTGACTTTAAATGGTTCAAATGCATGGTTGTCGCGTGGTGTTTTAGTTAATTCAACTAACTTAGTGTCTCCAACCTCCTCGGTATTTATAGCCTTGACGGTTAGTTTCATTGCTGTACCGTGCAAACCAAGTCTGTTTGCAAGATCATTGGACACCCAAGAGTTACTGCAAGGGGTATCGCACAAAACTAAAGCCGCGGTATTTTTACCAGAAGAGCTCGTCAGCTGTAATTCAGTCACCTGTAGGAGGCCTTTCACATTACTCACAGGTGACAAAGTAGTGGTCTTACTCGATGATTGGACACTAGAAAGTTTACTTTGATTTGCGCCAGCAATAGAATTACTATTGTTGGTTCAATGGGGTTTTGATGGATAAATCCTCTCAGCTCCATGGAGAAGTGTACTGTGGGAGCTGTTACATCCGTCCTGCCTGCATTTCCTAGGATCTGGGCATTGCCTGAACATGTGCTTTTCTCTCAAACAGAAGCACAGTTTTGATTCGGCCGCTACCTCTGCTCGCTGAGTGGGAGACTTTTCTTTAAAAACCCGACAATCCTTTATGCGGTGCTTACTTTTACACACGGTGCAGCGAGGGCTTGGAGGCGTTGAGTGCCCTTAATTTGTGTATTAGCTGCAAAAATTCTTGAGGCAACTCTGGTCTTGCCTACTGAGGTGGTGTTATCCTCAGTTCTTGCCTTTGATGAAGTTTGTTTTATTTAGTTATGTGCCTCCGCTTTCTCCTTCAGCCAATCGTTGAAGTCAAGGAGTGTTGGCTTAACCCAATGTTTCTTCACTGTGCCGATGATGAGCTGGCCTTTGAGTGCCCTTAGTTTGTGTAATAGCCGCAAAAGTTCTTGAGGCAATCTGGTCTTGACTACTGAGTTGGTGTTGTCCTCAGTTCTTGCCTTTGATAAAGTTTGTTTTATTAAGTGCATTGTTGCTTGAGACAATTGTCGGGCTGTGTTTGGGGCGTTTAGTTTAGTTGGAATACCAAAGTTTATTGGCGGTGATGGAGGCGTATTTTGAGGCCCTTGAATGATGTTGTTTGCAGCATGTGCAATATTAGTTAAATTAATTCTACTCCTTGGTTCGTGCGGCTCATGGACATGGAGGTTGATGTTCGCTTCAAATTGACCAAGTGTATTGAGATTAGAGTGTGAGTTTAGAGGTTGAGTTGAAGAAGGATGTTGGACAATTGCTTGGTTGGATTGGGCGAAGGAACCAGAAAAGTGCAAACTTGGTTCATTTGCAACACTTGCCATGTTCCCGGTTGGTGACGAATTGACCCAATCTTGAACAAGTTTCGTGCTCTTGACTGAACTTCTTTCCGTAAAGATTTTGCTCATTTTGCCAGTACCAGACCCGTCTGCTGATGATTTTGTCATCAACTCCATTTCCTCAAGGGCGGCAGCAGCGACTTGCTTGCGATAATCCTCCTCAAGCTGCTCAATTTCCAACTATCGCAATTTCATTTGTTTTTCAATTTCAAGACGCTGTTTAGCATTGCGCAACTTTGCCTCATGTTGTTTCTCAAGTTCTTTCCTTTTAAGTCTTGATAATTCTAAGTCTCGTTGATACCGAATTGTTATTTTTGAGGAACTCATATGTGAACCTGATCTTGAATGGTGAGAGGTATAATGCTCTGCTGTCTCTTTGTCTTGGACCGAATTGATATACCCTCGAGCAGCAGCAATGAACTCGTCAGTTTTCTTTGTTTTATTCTCTAACCATTTTTCAAGGTTCTTACAGAGAGCATCTGGATCTTCAGTTTTTTGTGCAAGATCAAAGAGCTCTTCCTTCTTATCAACTACTCTAGTAAAAGCATCTTTGCACTTCACAATCAGTCGTTCAATCTTAACTTTCCTATCTCGCTTATCCACAGCAAAGATAATTTCACCATAGATGTTATTAAGTTCAGCCTCTAATTTTGCCCTCGCACTATAAAGTTTGTTGAATTTGTCCTGCAATGTTGTCATGATCTTATGAAAACAGGAACCAAAAGTTTAATTTGGTATTATTACAAAAGTACACACACACATAAACAAAGTAAATGGGTTAAACCAAACCCTAGTATGACGGTTTGCTAGCAAACCACCAAAGAGCAAAGTTGTTGGCCGAGTACAATAGTACCCGGCGAAAGAAAGAAAGAACGGTGAGTGCAGAAGGCGCGACACGGGACAGAACGGGAGACGGGACGGACGAGAAGAGACGCCGAAAGAGTAACGCACGACGCAGCGGAGAACCGGAGGGACGAATGGGAACGTCGGGCGAACAGCGCGGGACGAAGCGGAAAAACGATACGGGCGGGACGGAAACGTCAGGCAGACGGCGCGCGGCGAAACAAGAAAACGGTTCGGACAGAACTGAAATATCGAGCGCGTAGCGCACGACGGGACGGAAAGCCGGGATAGCACGGGAGGGAGACGGTAAACCACAAGCGGGGTAGGCGGGAAGATCAATGCTAGCAGACCACAGCAACAAGTTCAATCAAACAAACTAGCCGTATCTCCAAAATAATCTTAAGTCACACCCTAGAAAGAGGGAGAGAAACTACTGCCAGTTAGGTTAGCACAAAACATTATGGGGCTGTTTCTACGGCATCAAAACATCAAAACAATTTACGGCAACGAAGTAGTATAAACAAAGGTCGAAAGGGTCAGGAAATTTACTAGCCGTAACTCCAGAAGAAACTTAAGTCATCCTAGCAAACCACCATATCCAGACAACAAAAATGCATACCACCAAAATTAATCAAGCTACAACAAATTGCTAGCAAACAAGTGTGGTGAAAGTCACGAAAAAAACCAGCCGTAACTCCAGAATGAAGTTAAGTCACACCCCAGCGAGGAACGAGACTTAACTACCAACTAGCATTCTAGCAGTAAAAAATTTACTACAGCAGAAACTACTACATCATACAAGAGATAAACGGAGAATAGAAAGAAACACGGCGACACGGAACAAAAAAACAGAAACGGAAAAACGAAGCCAGATAGCCTGCGAAAAACGGACGGTAGTGAATAACTCAAAAATGGGGAGAACGAAATGTTTAGTAAAGCGCTATTGGAGAGAACCAACCACAAACTAACCCGTAATGCGTGAGTAATCTAAGTCACAACGCCAGTCAGCGGTTGGACTCCCACAACAACGCAAGACTTAGTGACATTCAGGTTATCAAAGCCTTGAGTGAGTTCCACCTCCTCGAACGCATGACGGGTTCGAAGCGTTTTACGAAGGCGCTTAGAAAGTTTTTTCGGTCGGGAGCGTGTTATCAAGGACCGGAGGTTGCTCTTATGTGCTAACACTAAAGTGAGTGTTTTCATTTCAAGCGCAGGCCTTTGGTGTAAAGTTCTGTACTCTTTAAGTAAACTAGGATCTTTCTGTTTACGTCTAGACACAACGTCTTTCTTTATATGTATGGTAACTAAAGTACTACGCTTGAGCCGATTTTAAATATCAGGAGTTCCCCCTCTGGGGCAATACATTACAGCTTCTATGCGCTCCTGATACTTTTCAAGTGGTGCAATAAGGTGCGAAGGTGTTAAAGGCTCATTGTTGTTACTGCAATGACGGGACAATAAATTGTTCACCACATCAAGCCATATAACTAGCCTCTTTTTACCACGGTAGAAATAACTCAATTGGAACTGAGCCGTTTTTCGTTTTTTCACCGCGTTAGGATTGAAACTCGGACCCGGTAATGCGCAATTTCCTTTTGTACAATGGTCTTGTAACGCTTGAGGCAAAGTCTTTATGGCGTGATGCAGTGAACTTGCAGCTAATATGAAAACCACATAATGTTTATACAACAAAACTGCTGTGAGTTATGCTCAAACTCTGAACCTCGATGTTAAATGCAGAATTTTCACGACTCGCCAAAAATGAGCGCTTTTTGTGAAAAAAAAAATCAGTTACTGATTTTTTTCTGAATTCTGAAATTTTTGACCAAAATTTTTTTACAACGTTTTAATTATCTATCTACTATATAAGTATGCTTAAATGATCGGATAGATTTTTTTATAATTTTTTTCAAAATTGATCAATTTTTTCAGACTTTTTTCGGTCCGCTTTTATGTCAAGAACAGCAAAAAAACGCCGCAAGTTGAATACTTGTAGATTTTGACAAATTTTCAAAATTGATGTTTTTTCCAAAAAAAAATTTAAGGAGTTGGTTGCCAGTGACCGGGGAAAATTACCTGAAAAAAATGTATATAATATCCGTGCAAATTATGGGGGTTAGCTAGATTTGCCGGTTGCGTATATAAATTTAGAGCATCAAGACTTCAAGTAACAAAGTTTTAGTTTGGATAGTTCTTAGTTTTATTTCGGAAAAGTGGTCAAATGTCAGTTTCTGATTCCATTTTTAACCATCATCTGCTGTTGCGATTTCTTTTACTGTTTTATTGGGGTAACACTTGAAAGAATCTCAAATACTTGACATTCCAGAACTGCCACTGGCCTGGGATTGCTTCTTGACTTGTACCTGAAAGTTGTCTAACACCAGAGCAGCTCCACGGTTGTCTAACACCAGGCAGCTTGTGACGGTAAACCACAAGCGGGGAGGCGGGAAGATCAATGCTAGCAGACCACAGCAACAATATCAATCAAACAAACTAGCCGTATTTCCAGAATAAATTTAAGTCACACCCTAGAAAGAGTGAGAGAAGCTACTGCCAGGTAAGCTAGCACAAAACATTATGGGGCTATTCCTAAGGCATCAAAACATCAAAACAGTTTACGGCAACGAAGTAGTATAACCAAAGGTCGAAAGGGTCAGGAAATTTACTAGCCGTAACACCAGAAGAAACTTAAGTCTCATCCTAGAAAACCGCCATATCCAGACAACAAAAATGTATACTCTAAAATGCGTACTCACCAATTTCTAAATGCAGAATTTTCACGACTCGCCAAGATTGAGCGCTTTTTGTGGAACAAAATCAGTTACCTAATTTTTTTTGTGAATTTTGAAAAACTTGACCAAAATTTTTTTACAACGTTTTAATTATCTATCTACTATATAATTATGCTTAAATGATCGGATAGATTTTTTCATAATTATTTTCAAATTTGATCAATTTTTTCAGACTTTTTTGCTTTGCTTTTATGTCAAAAACAGCAAAAAAACGCCGAACTATTGATTAATTGTCAAAATTGATGTTTTTCCAAAAAAAAATTTAAGCAGTTGGTTGCCAGTGACCGAGGAAAATTACCTAAAAAAAAGTGTATTTAATATCCGTGCAAATTAAGTGGGGTTAGCTAGACTTGCCGGTTGCGTATATAAGTTTAGAGCATCAAGAGTTCATGTAACAAAGTTTTAGTTTGGATAGTTCTTAGTTTTATTTCGCAAAAGTGGTCAAATATCAGTTTCTGATGCCATCTTTAACCATCATCTGCAGTTGAGATTTCTTTTACTGTTTTATTGGGTTAACACTTGAAAGAATCTCAAATAATTGACATTCCAGAACTGCCCACTGGCCTGGGATTGCTTCTTGACTTGTACCTGAAAGTTGTCTAACACCAGAGCAGCTCCACGGTTGTCTAACACCAGGCAGATTGTGACGGTAAACCACAAGCGGGGAGGCGGGAAGATCAATGCTAGCAGACCACAGCAACAATATCAATCAAACAAACTAGCCGTATTTCCAGAATAAATTTAAGTCACACCCTAGAAAGAGTGAGAGAAGCTACTGCCAGGTAAGCTAGCACAAAACATTATGGGGCTATTTCTACGGCATCAAAACATCAAAACAGTTTACGGCAACGAAGTAGTATAACCAAAGGTCGAAAGGGTCAGGAAATTTACTAGCCGTAACACCAGAACAAACTTAAGTCTCATCCTAGAAAACCGCCATATCCAGACAACAAAAATGTATACTCTAAAATGCGTACTCACCAATTTCTAAATGCAGAATTTTCACGACTCGCCAAGATTGAGCGCTTTTTGTGGAAAAAAATCAGTTACCTGATTTTTTTGTGAATTTTGAAAAACTTGACCAAAATTTTTTTACAACGTTTTAATTATCTATCTACTATATAAGTATGCTTAAATGATCGGATAGATTTTTTTGTAATTAGTTTCAAATTTGATCAATTTTTTCAGACTTTTTTGCTTTGCTGTTATGTCAAAAACAGCAAAAAAACGCCGAACTATTGATTAATTGTCAAAATTGATGTTTTTCCAAAAAAAAATTTAAGGAGTTGGTTGCCAGTGACCGAGGAAAATTACCTGAAAAAAAGTGTATTTAAAATCCGTGCAAATTATGGGGGGTTAGCTAGATTTGCCGGTTGCGTATATAAATTTAGAGCATCAAGACTTCATGTAACAAAGTTTTAGTTTGGATAGTTCTTAGTTTTATTTCGCAAAAGTGGTCAAATATCAGTTTCTGATGCCATCTTTAACCATCATCTGCAGTTGAGATTTCTTTTACTGTTTTATTGGGTTAACACTTGAAAGAATCTCAAATAATTGACATTCCAGAACTGCCCACTGGCCTGGGATTGCTTCTTGACTTGTACCTGAAAGTTGTCTAACACCAGAGCAGCTCCACGGTTGTCTAACACCAGGCAGATTGTGACGGTAAACCACAAGCGGGGAGGCGGGAAGATCAATGCTAGCAGACCACAGCAACAATATCAATCAAACAAACTAGCCGTATTTCCAGAATAAATTTAAGTCACACCCTAGAAAGAGTGAGAGAAGCTACTGCCAGTTAAGCTAGCACAAAACATTATGGGGCTATTTCTACGGCATCAAAACATCAAAACAGTTTACGGCAACGAAGTAGTATAACCAAAGGTCGAAAGGGTCAGGAAATTTACTAGCCGTAACACCAGAACAAACTTAAGTCTCATCCTAGCAAACCGCCATATCCAGACAACAAAAATGTATACTCTAAAATGCGTACTCACCAAACTCTAAATGCATAGTTTTCACGACTCGCCAAGAATGAGCGCTTTTTGTGAAAAAAAATCAGTTACCTGATTTTTTTGTGAATTTTGAAAAACTTGACCAAAATTTTTTTACAACGTTTTAATTATCTATCTACTATATAAGTATGCTTAAATGATCGGATAGATTTTTTTGTAATTAGTTTCAAATTTGATCAAATTTTTCAGACTTTTTTGCTTTGCTGTTATGTCAAAAACAGCAAAAAAACGCCGAACTATTGATTAATTGTCAAAATTGATGTTTTTCCAAAAAAAAATTTAAGGAGTTGGTTGCCAGTGACCGAGGAAAATTACCTGAAAAAAAGTGTATTTAAAATCCGTGCAAATTATGGGGGGTTAGCTAGATTTGCCGGTTGCGTATATAAATTTAGAGCATCAAGACTTCATGTAACAAAGTTTTAGTTTGGATAGTTCTTAGTTTTATTTCGCAAAAGTGGTCAAATATCAGTTTCTGATTCCATCTTTAACCATCATCTGCAATTGAGATTTCTTTTACTGTTTCATTGGGGTAACACTTTAAAGAATCTCAAATACTTGACATTCCAGAAGTGCCCACTGGCCTTGGATTGCTTCTTGACTTGTAGCTGAGAGTTGTCTAACACCAGGGCAGCTCATTTTGCTTTCTTCTTGTCACGAAACTCTACCCAGCCCTCTGTAAAAATCCTAGAGTGCTTTCCTTTGGCTGATGGCGTAGGTGCAAGATAAACTTGAGCCAACGTGCCGAATTGTCCAAATCTCGAACTTTGATAACTCTGACGAACACCGGAATTGGGCTGAGATACACGACACCAGGGGTCAAGAAAGTGTAGTCATCTGAGAAGCCGGGAGTGTCATAAAAAAGCTGATAAAACAGTCTTTCGTCAGCTGAAAATCATCGAGAAAGCAAAGCGACAGTCTCCTGTAAACGTTAAGGCAAAAAGCAAACTACATCAAAACGGCAAATCTAGGAACAATTTTCGGCAGGTCTTAGTCTAAGACTAATCACCAAGAAGTTTTTGAAATACAAAAATATTAAGCTTAAAAAGAGCTCAATCGAATTAGTTTATTAGTAGGCTCAGCGAAAATTATGTTAAACGAACTTTTTCTGAGCCTTCTATGTAAATTAGAAGAGATTTGATGTGCATTTAATCTTTTTGTAAGGCTTACATGGTTAAGAATTATGACGTAATAAACTTTCTCGCTGGATGGATTGAATAGTTTGTTCATTTCTCGTTTTATATAAATAGCGTTGCTCATTTACGCGGTAACTACTTTCATCCCAGCACAGCGCCAACAAAAACAGAAAAACATTCCAAGCTCCCCGCAACATTAAAGATGTACGAATATGAAGTCAATAGCAGGGATGACGGGCATGATGATCGTCCAACACCACATGAAAATACAATAGCGTCTAATCGAAGCACAGTCTATGTCCTCTAGGATCCAGTAATTCACCGTTAACGTCAACAGAGAAGTCAACATCACAGAAATCTTAAGACAACAACGTTAACATTAAAGTTCCACATCAAATACCACCAATACTCCTAGGTGTAAATCTTGCCAATTTTTGGCAACAAACAGCAATACACAACCGCTGTTATCAAAATCCCTGAAATTTTGCCAAACCATGTCAGAGAAAAAGGTCATATCAAATCAGGAACCGGATAGCATCACAATTGAATTCGTCTTTGAGGCTTTTCAAATTGATGGTTTGAAACTCAACGAAATAAGAGACATCAAATTACTTTTAACAAAGATAAAGCAGCCAATAGACATTACATGTTATTTTGATACCAAAACGTCAAACAATAAACGATTAGTACTAATTCAGGCGTCAACTTTCACAAACACAAAGCAACATGACACCAACAGAGAAAATAAAAAATAAACATGCGAAAAAATTCAGTATACAGTGAAAACAACGAACAACGCAATGCCCGCCAAAAATCAACCAAAAACCCGGGATGCGTTCCTGTAGCCGTATTATTACGTAATCAAGCCAGTATTCAGAACAAAGCTTTCAATTAATTTTTTGTGCCTAACAATGTTCACCGCATCTCAATTTCTGAAACTAACTTCCCTAGTGGCGTTTAAGAAGTAACACCGACATACGAAGAGCAACATGAACGTTTTTTTGGAATTTTAGCTCAACTATTTTATCCACTGACTTTCAAAAACATGGACTAAATTATTGGGGATGAAATTCCGAATGCACAGAAACAATCGGAAGCCCAAAATTTTTCAAATTGAATAGATTACATCCTAATCAAACAAACAATGCCACCAGCTGTCAGATCAAAAACAACGATTCTTGCACCACATAATGCCTATTGCCTCTGGACAACTTGACCCCAATGTAGAAAAAATCAATCTGTAAGTCTGTCAAATTCAATCACAAAATATACAAAGACTCGATCTGTACAAAAAGGGTCAATTTTCAGTCTCTACCGTGTTCCACGACAGAGACTACGATTGCCTCAAACGTAAAGAACAGCGACCTGCGACGACTGTAAAAATTTTGTAAGTGAACAAACAACTAAGATCTTGTACATCAGAAAAAACAATGACATCGGACAAGAACGGGAAAAACTTATGTAATACATATTGACAGCAGTTAAAGCCTCCGTTTAACATCGTCAATTCCGTTGCAGCAAAGAATATTGCTCATACTAAAGAAAATCATATAGCCGATAGTGCACATCCCTGACAAAATAGACACCAGGCCTAGCTCTTTGACAATAACTTCCCATGGTACATAGATAAACTAGTATAATTGACACACACTGGTTCACATATCTCAAACATTATGATGTGGAAAAACAAAAAAACTTTGAGCCGAACACTTGCAACTATCATATTCGAGAACAGATCTCCAAGTACTGATCAATCATTTTGTGAACCCAGGTATTGTAGTGAGCGCCTTTATGAATCAAATGGAGTTATGGCTCGGCAATAATTCAAACAAAAAGGTCTGTGTTGTTTCCTCAAATTTTTTAAATTGCTTAGGTCAAAAAAATTAAAATCTTGCCTTTCAAGTAGAGCTTCAATAATCCATAATGCTAAAAAAATGAAACTAATAAGCGTCTTGTAGTATTTTGTTGAAATGATCTGAGCTTAGGCTAACGACAACAGCTGAAACAGCGTCACCTGGTTCTTTTTGACGTTTGTTGAGCTTCATGCCCAAATTTATAATTTATGTTGCCATCAATGACAAGCAAAGCATTATGTCTATAAGACAACAACCAATTATCATACAGAACTTCACGGAGCTTCAGTAGCTGGTAACCAGAACTTGGTTGACTATAAACAATCGCTGTTTTGCTGTCAACGTTAAAATGTCTGGCTATGTCGTTAAAATATCGCTGTTTTCCATTCTACAGCTAGACTGTAAATAACGATTTCGAATAGGGATTTTTTCCTCTCAGTAATGATCTCCAACAACACGAAGACAAACAAAAAACCAACAACCGATTTTGCAAAGACAACAATTTTTCGGCAACCTGTTGCCATTAGCAAAATTGGTCATTATTGGATTAATGTTTAATTAATTTCAAAAACAGGATGTGGACAAATTGCGTTGGCAATAATGAGCTCAGAAACATTTGTGCATCAAAAAAACTTTAAAGTCTGCAATGACCGACATCATTTTTCTCTACATAGCCCATCAGAACAAATCAAGTGACCTCCAGCACTGTTCTTAAGTGGATCTTCATCGTTCAGTGCGACTCTTCCTTGTCATATAGCGCTTATATTTATCATGACAGTTGTCACAAAGCCAAAGCAAGCAATAACGCCGTCGCGATGGACATATCTTTATTAAAACTAAAGAGCAGAAAGTTCGAAGAAGTCATTTCGATTCTAATTCGAACAATCAAAATTTCTGTGTAAATCAGAAGCCATCTCCTCTGAAAAACCGGTCTGAACAATTTTACCTAAAACCAGTGTCTTTTGTCAATGCCTATAAACTTGTAGACCACAGCAGTCCTTTCATTTCCTTGCCTAATACAATAACTAACCTTCTGGCACTTCTATGCGAACATCAAAACTCCAATATGTAAATACCTAGACCAACATTCCGCTTTCAAAAAAGCAACTTCATTCTTTATTACTCCATATAAGTCATTGAAAGGAAGCTTTGAGAAGTCTCTCGGATATAGTAAGCGCGCAATTAACGTAAAACCAGCCGACACTATTAAACATAATCAATCATATGACAACTTTAATTAATTCCGCCATTTTCATTTCACTCAGGTTGCTGGTGGAACCCTTGGAGCTCTCCTAGCTGTAAAATCCTTTGCCTTTACTTATCAAATTGAATTTTTATCCGGAACCATTAACCAATAGTTTGATTTCAAAGCCAAACTCGGGTAGACATTATTTGGGAAACGTTCTTGAATCTTCTCTCAATTCTGCAGATTCCACATTTAACCATCGTTCAACTTCATCCAAACCATTTGTTTATCATGTTGTAAGGCAGCAAGCGGAAACGCCATATTTAGGCGATCTGGTTGTAGTTTTATGAGGAATTGAACGTGAAGAAACTCTAAATGACAGGTTTAGAGACATATGACAGGTCTTGACTGACAAATTGTCAAAATGGATGTTTTTTCGAAAAAGAATTTAAGGATTTGGTTGCGAGTGAACGAGGAAAATTACCTGAAAAAAGTGTATATAAAATCGGTGCAAATTATGGGGGGTTAGCTAGATTTGCCGGTTGCGTATATAAAATTAGAGCATCAAGACTTCAAGTAACAAAGTTTTAGTTTGGATGTTTCTTACAGGTTTTTTTTTTCGGAAAAGTGGTCAGATGTCAGCTTCTGATTCCATTTTTAACCATCATCTGCAGTTGAGATTTCTTTTACTCTTTTATTGGGATAACACTTGAGAGAATCTCAAATACTTGACATTACAGAACTGCCCACTGGCCTGGGATTGCTTCTTGACTTGTAGCTGAAAGTTGTCTAACAACAGAGCAGCTCGCTTTGCTATCTTCTTGTCACGAAACTCTACCCAGCTCTCTGTAAAAATCTTAGAGCATTTTCTTTTGACTGATGGCGTGGATGCAAGATAGTGTCGACCCAACTTGCCGAATTGTCCAAATGTCGAACTTTGTTAACTCTGACGAACATCGGAATTGAGCTGAGATACACGACACCAGTGGTCAACGAAGTGTAGTCATCTGATGTGAGAAGCCGCTGGGAGCGGCATAAAAAAAACTGATAAAACAGTCTGTCGTCAGTTTAAATTCATCGAGAAAGCAAAACGACAGTCCCCTGTAAACATTAAGGCAAAAAGCAAACTACCCCAAAACGGCAAATCTAGAAACATTTTTCGGCAAGTTTTGGTCTAAGACTGATCACCGAGAAGTTTTTGAAACACAAAAATATTCAGCTTAAAAATGCGCAATCGATTTAGTTTATTAGTAGGCTCAACGAAAATTATGCTAAACGAATTTTTTATTAGCCTTCTATGTAAATTAGAAGAGGTTTTATATGATTCAATCTTTTTGTAAGGCTTACATGGTTAAGAAATATGACGTAATAAACTTTTTCGCAAGATGGATTGAATAGATTGTTCATTTCTTGCTTTATTCAAATAGCCTTGCTTATTTACGCGGTAACAAATTTCATCCCAGCACAGCTCCAACAAAAACAGAAAAACTTTCCAAGCTCCCCGCAACATTAAAAATGTACGAACATGAAGTCAATAGCAGGGATGACGGGCATGATGATCGTCCAACACCACATAGGAATACATCTGCGTCTAATCAAAGCACAGTCTATGGCCTCTAGGATCCAGTAATTCACCGTTAACGTCAACAGAGAAGTCAACAACACAGAAATCTTAAGACAACAACGTTAAAATTATAGTTCCACTTCAACTACCACCAATACTCTAAGGTGTAAATCTTCCCAATTTTGGCAACAAACAGCAATACACAACCGCTGTTATCAAAATCCTTGAAATTTCGCCAAACCATCTCAGAGAAAAAGGTCAGATGAAATCAGGAACCGGATAGTATCACAATTGAACTCGTCTCTGAAGCTATTCTATTTGATGGTTTGAAACTCAACGAAGCAGGAGACATCACATTACTTTAAACAAAGCAACCAATATACATTAAATCTTATGTTGATACCAAAACGTCAAACAATAAACGATTAGCAACTGTCAACTGTTACAAACACAAAGCAACATGACACCAACAGACAAGATAAAAATTAGACAGGCGAAAAATTTCAGTATACAGTGAAAACAACGCAATACCCGCCAGAAATCAACAAGAACCCAAGATGCGTGCCTGTAGCCGTATTATTACGGTAATCAAGTCAGTATTCAGAACAAAGGTTTCAATTACTTTTTTTGTGCCTAACAATGTTCACAGCATGTCAATTTCTGAAACTATCTTCCTTAGTGCTGTTTAAAAAGTAACACCGACATATGAAGAGCAACGTGCATTTTTTTTGGAATTTTAGCTCAAAAGTTTTATCCACTGAATTTCAAAAGCATGGACTAGTTTATTGGGGACGAAATTTCGAATGCACAGAACCAAACGGAAGTGCAAAATTTTTCAAACTCAATACATTACATCCTAATCAAACAAACAACGCCACCAGTTATCAGATCAAAAACAACGATTCTTGCACCACATATAGCCTATTGCCTCTGGACAACTTGACCCCAATGTACAAATATTCAACGTGCAAGGCCGTCAAATTCAATCACAAAATATACGAAGACTCGATCTGTACAAAAAATTGTCAATTTTCAGTTTCTTCCGTCTTCCATGACAGAGACTACGATTGCCTCAAACGTAATGAACAGCGAACCGCAACGACTGTAAAAAGTTAGTAAATGAACAAACAACTAAGATCTGGTACATCAGAAAAAACAATGACATCGGACAAGAACGGGAAAAACTTATATAATACATATTGACAGCAGTTAAAGCCTCCGTTTAACATCGTCAACTCCGTTGCAGCAAAGAATATTGCTCATACTAAAGAAAATCATATAGCCGATAGTGCACATCCCTGACAAAATAGACACCAGGCCTAGCTCTTTGACAATAACTTCCCATGGTACATAGATAAACTAGTATAATTGACACACACTGGTTCACATATCTCAAACATTATGATGTGGAAAAACAAAAAAACTTTGAGCCGAACACTTGCAACTATCATATTCGAGAACAGATCTCCAAGTACTGATCAATCATTTTGTGAACCCAGGTATTGTAGTGAGCGCCTTTATGAATCAAATGGAGTTATGGCTCGGCAATAATTCAAACAAAAAGGTCTGTGTTGTTTCCTCAAATTTTTTAAATCGCTTAGGTCAAAAAAATAAAATCTTGCCTTTCAAGTAGAGCTTCAATAATCCATAATGCTAAAAAAATGAAACTAATAAGCGTCTTGTAGTATTTTGTTGAAATGATCTGAGCTTAGGCTAACGACAACAGCTGAAACAGCGTCACCTGGTTCTTTTTGACGTTTGTTGAGCTTCATGCCCAAATTTATGTTGCCATCAATGACAAGCAAAGCATTATGTCTATAAGACAACAACCAATTATCATACAGAACTTCACGGAGCTTCAGTAGCTGGTAACCAGAACTGTTCTGACTATGAACAATCGCTGTTCTGCTGTCAACATAAAAATGTCTGGCTATGAACGATCGCTGTTTTCCATTCTACAGATAGACTGTAAATAACGATTTCGAATAGGGGTTGGTTCCTCTCTGTAACGATCTCCAACAACACGAAGAAAAACAAAAAAACCAACAACCGATGTTGCAAAGACAGCAATTTTTCGGCAACCTGTCACGATTATCAAAATTGGTCACTATGGGATTAATGTATACTTAATATCAAATACAGGATAAGTACAAACTAATTTGGCAATGACCAGCTCAGAAATATTTGTGCCACACAAAAAACTGTGAAGTCTGCAATGGCCGACATCAATTTGCTCTACACATCGCATCAAAACAAATCAAATTACCTCCAGCAGCGTTCTCAAGAGGATTTTCGCCGTTCCTGTTGACGCTGCATTGTTACAAAGCATTTATCAAGTGAATTGTCACAAAGCCAAATCAAGATACAACCTTGTCGCGACGGACAATTCCTTACTAAAACCAAAACCAACCAGCAGAAATTTCAAAACAGTAAAGCCGATTATCATTCAAGCAATTAAAGCTTTTCCGTAAAACTAAAGTCATCTCCATTGAAAGATAGTTTTGAACAACTTAAATTCAAGCCAGTGTCTGTTTTCGATGCTAACAAAGCGTTTGATAACTAGGCGCCTATAGATCACGGCAGTCATTTCAGTTTCATCAGGCTTAATACATGAAATTTCAGTTTCTTGCAAATAGATAACCTTTTGGCATTTTCGATCATCCGAACATCAAAACTCCAATATGAAAATACCCAGACCAACACGCCGCTCTCAAAGAAAACAAAGCCACTTATTATCACTCCGTATCAGTCATTGAAAGAAACTTTGAGAAGTCTCTTGGATATAGCAAGCGCACAACGACCGTAAATCTGGCCAACACTATTAGACATAATCAATTATCTGAAAATTTTAATAAATTCCGCCATTTTCATTTAAATCAGGTTGCAGTTGGTACTATTGGACCTCTCTTTGTTGTTTTATCCTTTGTCCTCCATCACTTATCAAATTGATTATATGTCTGGAGTCAAATATCAATCGTTTGGTTTTAAAGCCAAACTCGGTTAGACATTAGCTGGGACATTCATGATTCTTCTCTCAGTCCTTCAGATTTCACATTTAATCATCAATCAACTTCATTCAAACCAGCTGCTCATCATGTTTTAGGGCATCAAATGGAAGCACCATATTTAGGCGAGCTGGTGGGACAGTTATGTTGAACCGAACGCGAAGAAACTCTAAATGACTGGTCTATTCTTTCAGAAGGAGACAAGGATGCTATAGTTTTAAAAAACAAATCCTAAAAGGAGCAATATAGAATTGGTTTTCCCTAAAGAAATCTCGCACGTTGGAGAACAATTATTAGTGTGCTCTTAATAAGATCATGAGCTTAGAAAGAAGACTCGGTAATGTTCTCACCATTAAAGAAATTTTCGATTAAACGCCGTCAGCCTAATGAAACAAAAATTACAAAGTCGAGGCGAAATGATTGACTTTCAAACCGAAAAAATTTTGTACCTGCCACTTCATCCAGTTCGAAACCAGAACAAACTGTGAAAAGTTCGATGGGGGCAAATAACGTTTCAAAATATTCAGGGTAGTCATTTACATCTATCTGTTAACAGGACCAGATCTCTGAAAAGCTCATGGGCATACTTTTGTGCAACAAGCATTTGAAAATAATGAGAGGATGTTCAAGCAAATTTCTCTCAAACAGGAAGATCAATCAGAACTTAGTTGTCTGTGGTCCAAAACAACTCTAAAATGCAATATCAGTTTACTTGTTTGATTTTTGGACAAATTGTTTGCCATGAACGGTCATCTTTATCCAAAATCAATGTCCTAAGCCAATGCAGAGAAATATCCAAAAGCTTGCTTTGCAAAAGCCAACCAATTTGACAAGGAACACTACGATTTGTTGCCCACTACTGCTGAATCAAAAGATATCGTAATTCAAGTCAATCAAAGCCTCAAGCGATGAAATTTGAAATTTTCAGAACTTATATCTAAATTTCCGGAAGCGTTAAAATGAAATCTGCGTGAAGTTTTAGATGTGTAAAACGATATCACTCTCGTGATAGAAGAACCATTTTGATAACAAATTTTTTATAAAAAGTTTGGAAACGTTTCCAAAAAATGCAGGAATATTATAAAAAACTTTCGGGTCTTGTTGTGACAATTGTTGACCCAATCGGTTGTCAATTTTAGAGACCAGTGATTAACTGCTTGAGGTCTGTCCAGATGCAAGTTTGAGATGCATCGTTAACAGGTAAAAAAAGTAAATCACTGGTATAACTACCAAGAAATTATTTGGGATCAGCTCCAATTGAAATGTCACGAGCATACATTTTTCACGAAAAATCACATGAAAAGAATCCTCAATTGCATACTTTGTTGAAGTTTCTGAATAATAAAATCTTTAGGGTCATGGGAGAAAAAAAAACAAACAGTAAACGAAAACTAAATTATCTAAATGCAAGCGCTCGAGCAATGTAAAGATTGAACTTAAAGCAGCAATTGTTGCGATACGGCTAATAAAAAAAAATTCATGAGGAGAGAACGGTCAGGATTCATAAGACCTATTTTGAACAGACAGTTGAGAAGTTTTTGGTTGGATTTTATCGAAGAAAATGTTTTTATCCAATGGGCTCAACAAAATACGCGCATCTTGAAAGGCTTCAAAGAATTTATATCAGCGAACCAAAATTTTGCAGTCAGAACACGAAGACTGGAGCCAGGAGGACCATGGTGTAATTAGGTAGAGGCTTTTTGTTTCCAAAGCAGCATCACTTGTATTGGAACTCACCTTACAAAAAAAACACTTTCAATTCGAACGAATTCATGTCCAGCAAAAGAACAAAAACCATGTATTTACACAATACGTTTCGAATCATGTAGAAAACTGCCGTTGACGCTGTCAGCAGTTTACAACCCCCTGCTTTGAAATAAAAAGAAACGAAATAGCGAAAAGCATTCAACAACAGGCGATGTTCATCAAGCAAACAACAGTTTAGTCCGCGCTCCATAAGAAAACGTTTGCTATTCAGCTACTCTTTCCCTAACAGCATGACGTAAATTAGACGCTAAATACATGATGCCAACATAAAACTTATGATTAGGCAAAAAAGGAGCATGTGATCTTAAGGTCGACTACAATTTCCTCCTTAGGAAGTACAATTCGTTAACTTACCAATATTTAACTTACCAATATTTATTCAAGGCGACGAAGCAATAACACGGCTGTATCTTAAGCATGTGCATCAAATCTGCGTACACCAAGATGCCGGAGCAATCAATGCTTCGTTACGATGTCATGTTACAACAGCGGTACGTTGTTATTGGCCTCAGGAAATTGTTATTAAGACTCCAATTTTGATGATTTTGTGCCGTCGCTTCGATGCTCAAAAAATTCAGCTGCTGTTGTCTCCACTGCTATTGTGCAGATTCTTTTTTACTCACTTGCAGTTCCAGTTCTATTCTACTTGAATAGATTTTTCGGACCATTCTATATCGATGACACCAAAGACACCCTCATCAATTACGGCGGCCTCTTTTTCAGGTGCATGGTCACAATTGACGCATATTTTGAGTCACGCTCTGATTCAAACAGGGACACTTTGCTGAACGCCCTCCTTCGCATCGCAAATATGTTAGTCAAATTTGTCGTGAGAGACAATAGCAAAGCGATCAATTTTAGTTACAAACGATGAATGAAAAAATGAGTCCGTTGTATCAACAATCGAAGCATTGCCTCTGAAGATGTGTTGAGAAACACCATTTTGATCATTCTAACACCATTTTGATGATTCTGAGACAATTTTGATCATTGCGATCATTCTAAGAGACCATTTTGAACGTTCCAAGAAGCAAGACGCTCACATCAGATGTCTTGCAGACCACCATATCTGACCGAAAGCATACTAAACTCTCAACCCTTTGTAGCGGAGATTCCATACAAGGAAGAACACCTTACACCAAACCAATTTTAGGTACAAAGATCCTACAATTCCCTGTCACGCTTCCAAGTCGTGGAGAAATGTAGAGCGTTTTATCAATCAGGAGAGGAGTTAACGAGTACCTTCCCCAATCAAAAAAGTGATGCAAGGGGTCCAAACAGAGTGATCCTTTGAAAGTCAATGACTAAACGTGTAAACTTAAAAAACATGACATCGCGTTGGATATATTCCTTGGCCGCTTTCTTGAAACGTCGCCTGGAAAGGAAGGTCCTCTATGTGTTGTCAAAGTAAAAACGGCTTATAGTAAGTCTGTCCTCACAATTACCAATCTTGCGCGTTTCTTTTTAGCTCTTTAGCTGTCTTTGGTTACTTTTTGGAAAAGAAATCTAGGCAACGAGAGCTACCATCTGCTTTACTTTACATCATTCGTTATATCATTTGCCCTTCTATGGTTAAATTCATGTGTTTTTTCTCCCGGAGCCTATTGATGATGCATCAACTCAAAATGGCTGAAACCAATTTCATAAAACCTGAACCCCTTTCTTTATGAACCTTTCTATATGAAACGTGTAAAGCAGTAACTCTCAGACAACAGGGACTCAATATGACTTCATATCACCAAAATTACATTAAGGGAAACCTTTTCTTGACGCATTAAGTATGTATCACAAGTAGAGCTTTTTTCTTTGCAAAAATTTGCAATACGAACTAAAAAATCTTCGTTGCTCCTAAGCAAATAATCTTCAAGTTCTTGATTTTTCTTTACTTACAGCTTTTGTGAATACGACGTCGCGATTTTGGATGAGATTTTTGTTAGAAATGAACTGGAAGCCCACAAAGGAGAGTTTGTTCAGCGTATGATTCTCAAATAGTTCTCCGTTTAAAGTGCTAATTTTTAAAAAACATTTCATGCAAAGTTTCAGCTCTTGTCGATACATAAACCGGATAATTATGGAAAATTTTACAAATTTAAATTGTTTGTTTTAATCGCTTGTCAGCGCATCTCGGATATCGCGTTTTCTTGGGTTGACCAAAAGACCTAATATTTCCACTTTTTGCCAAGCAGATATTTTGAGTTTTTTCTGTTTTGTTACATAGGGAAGCAGAACATGTTCTATAATTTTCTTTGCTAAAACGGATTAAATTTCAGCAACTGCGAATCGACGGTCATACGAAATATCAAACAAATTTAGAATTTGGATAAACTCAGGAAATTGTTATTAAGACTCCAATTTTGATGATTTTGCGCCGTCGCTTCGATGCTCAAAAAATTCAGCTGCTGTTGTCTCCACTGCTATTGTGCAGATTCTTTTTTACTCACTGGCAGTTCCAGTTCTATTCTACTTGAATAGATTTTTCGGACCATTCTATATCGATGACACCAAAGACACCCTCATCAATTACGGCGGCCTCTTTTTCAGGTGCATGGTCACAATTGACGCATATTTTGAGTCACGCTCTGATTCAAACAGGGACACTTTGCTGAACGCCCTCCTTCGCATCGCAAATATGTTAGTCAAATTTGTCGTGAGAGACAATAGCAAAGCGATCAATTTTAGTTACAAACGATGAATGAAAAAATGAGTCCGTTGTATCAACAATCGAAGCATTGCCTCTGAAGATGTGTTGAGAAACACAATTTTGATCATTCTAACACCATTTTGATGATTCTGAGACAATTTTGATCATTGCGATCATTCTAAGAGACCATTTTGAACGTTCCAAGAAGCAAGACGCTCACATCAGATGTCTTGCAGACCACCATATCTGACCGAAAGCATACTAAACTCTCAACCCTTTGTAGCGGAGATTCCATACAAGGAAGAACACCTTACACCAAACCAATTTTAGGTACAAAGATCCTACAATTCCCTGTCACGCTTCCAAGTCGTGGAGAAATGTAGAGCGTTTTATCAATCAGGAGAGGAGTTAACGAGTACCTTCCCCAATCAAAAAAGTGATGCAAGGGGTCCAAACAGAGTGATCCTTTGAAAGTCAATGACTAAACGTGTAAACTTAAAAAACATGACAACGCGTTGGATATATTCCTTGGCCGCTTTCTTGAAACGTCGCCTGGAAAGGAAGGTCCTCTATGTGTTGTCAAAGTAAAAACGGCTTATAGTAAGTCTGTCCTCACAATTACCAATCTTGCGCGTTTCTTTTTAGCTCTTTAGCTGTCTTTGGTTACTTTTTGGAAAAGAAATCTAGGCAACGAGAGCTACCATCTGCTTTACTTTACATCATTCGTTATATCATTTGCCCTTCTATGGTTAAATTCATGTGTTTTTTCTCCCGGAGCCCATTGATGATGCATCAACTCAAAATGGCTGAAACCAATTTCATAAAACCTGAACCCCTTTCTTTATGAACCTTTCTATATGAAACGTGTAAAGCAGTAACTCTCAGACAACAGAGACTCAATATGACTTCATATCACCAAAATTACATTAAGGGAAACCTTTTCTTGACGCATTAAGTATGTATCACAAGTAGAGCTTTTTTCTTTGCAAAAATTTGCAATACGAACTAAAAAATCTTCGTTGCTCCTAAGCAAATAATCTTCAAGTTCTTGATTTTTCTTTACTTACAGCTTTTGTGATTACGACGTCGCAATTTTGGATGAGATTTTTGTGAGAAATGAACTGGAAGCCCACAAAGGAGAGTTTGTTCAGCGTATGATTCTCAAATAGTTCTCCGTTTAAAGTGCTAATCTTTAAAAAACATTTCATGCAAAGTTTCAGCTCTTGTCGATACATAAACCGGATAATTATGGAAAATTTTACAAATTTAAATTGTTTGTTTTAATCGCTTGTCAGCGCATCTCGGATATCGCGTTTTCTTGGGTTGACCAAAAGACCTAATATTTCCACTTTTTGCCAAGCAGATATTTTGAGTTTTTTCTGCTTTGTTACATAGGGAAGCAGAACATGTTCTATAATTTTCTTTGCTAAAACGGATTAAATTTCAGCAACTGCGAATCGACGGTCATACGAAATATCAAACAAATTTAGAATTTGGATCACGAAAGCTGGTTAAGGTAAGCTTTACCGACTGAAAAAAGGTGTGAGCTTTATTGAGTCAAGTGTTGTCCTTTTATACGTGAGGCAGAATTTTTTAGTATAAACCTATTTTTTTTTTACAATTTAGGAGGTTTTTTTAACAATTTTCATTTTCTCATGTTCCACACTGAAGGGCAATGAAGTAATTATTAGGAGCATTTGATCAGCATAGTCCAAAATAAAAACTGGTGGAGAACGTTTAATAGACTCGAGAATTTTGTCTAAACTTAGGATACAACAGTTATCTCATCTGTAACATAATGCAAAATTACTAGTTTGAAAAAAATTTGTTAGCCTAAGTGAAATTCTCTTCCTCCCATTAGCGATTATGAAAGTTTGACGTTTTTCGGTTGATCTTTTTTTCCAAATAACTGAGTTATCATTGTTAATAAAAGCAAAGAACATTTTTGAGTGATAGAGGTCTCAACCAAAATGCAAAATGTCACGGAAATTACATCATAACCAGGTTATCAGCATAATAGTGAGAAATGTGCTATATGAAAAGATTTTGCTATGCCTGAAGGTCCGCAGTTACTCAAGAATTGTGTTGGAATTTTTAAGTGTTGAACTTATCAAAGGATTTTATAGAGAATAAAAGCGCTGAACTTTTGTAAGAATAGCGCTGAAAGTATGCAAAGAATTTGAGGTAGACACACAGTTTCTCTTTTTATCTGTTTTGAAAAGTTGATTTGATACAATGAATGCAGTGACAGTAGCTGAAAATATATCGTTCGCACAAAATTCTGCGCCTAAAATTTATGTTCGACAAATTCAGCATATTACAAACAAAATTTTACCGAACTGATTGCGTTTCTTCCAAAATTTTCTGCTAGCACCCGCTCACATCTTGACTCAGGTTTAAATTGTTAAATTCAGTGCTATTTGACAGATAATTTAGTGTAGGCAACTTTACGCACGCTAGTGTGAATATCGGTGAGCTGTTCCGTACGAGCTGCTAAAGACTTCAGGACGCTAGAAAAACATTTAACTTTGGATTGTTTGTAGGGATCGCTCTCCGGACTCTCCGGTAGTGTATAGTGATTTTCGTTTCAGATAATTTCAGCAGTAGAAGTATGAAGTCTGAGGTAGCATAACTACGTGAATTATTTGATTTCCAAACAGCGGTTTCTCCAATTTTTTTCATCTAAGGCCATGTGAAAAATTGAGTCCGTTGTATCAACAATCGAAACATTGCCTCTCAAGATGTGTTGAGAAACACCATTTTGATCATTCTAACACCATTTTGATCATTCTAAGACAATTTTGATCATTGCGATCATTCTATGAGACCATTTTGATCTTTCCAAGAAGCAAGACGCTCACATCAGATGTCTTGCAGACCACCATATCTGACCGAAAGCATGCTAAACTCTCAACCATTTGTAGCGGAGATTCCATACAAGGAAGAACACCTTACACCAAACTAATTTTAGGTACAGAGACCCTACAATTTACTGCCACGCTTCCAAGTCGTGGAGAAATGTAGAGCATTTTATCAATCAGGAGAGGAGTTAACGAGTACCTTCCTCAATCAAAAAAGTGATGCAAGGGGTCCAAACAGAGTGACCCTTTGAAAGTCAATGACTAAACGTGTATAATTAAAAAAAATGACATCTCGTTGGATATATTCCTTGGCCGATTTCTCGAAACGTCGCCTGGAAAAGAAGGTCCTCTATTTGTTGTCAAAGTAAAAACGGCTTAAAGTAAGTCTGTCCTCACAATTACCAATCTTGCGCGTTTCTTTTTAGCTCTTTAGCTGTCTTTGGTTACTTTTTTGGAAAAGAAATCTAGGCAACGAGAGCTACCATCTGCTCTACTTTACATCATTCGTTAAATCATTTGCCCTTCTATGGTTAAATTCATGTGTTTTTCTCCCGGAGCCTATTGATGATGCATCAACTCAAAATGGCTGAAACCAATTTTATAAAACCTGAACCCCTTTCTTTATGAAACTTTCTATATGAAAAGTGTAAAGCAGTAACTGTCAGATAACAGAGACTCAATATGACTTCATATCACCAAAATTACATTGAAGGAAACCTTTTCTTGACGCATTAAGTATGTATCACAAGTAGAGCTTTTTTCTTTGCAAAAATTTGCAATACGAATTTTCTTTACTTACAGCTTTTGTGAATCCGACTTCGCAATTTTGGATGAGATTTTTGTTAGAAATGAACTGGAAGTCGACAAAGGAGTGTTTGTTCAGCGTATGATTCTCAAATAGTTCTCCATTTAAAGTGCTAATTTTTCAAAAACATTTCAGGCAAAATTTCAGCTCTTGTCGATACATAAACCGGATAATTATGGAAGATTTTACAGATTTAAAATGTTTGTTTTAATCGCTTGTCAGCGCATCTCGGAAATCGCGTTTTCTTGGATTGACCAAAAGACTTAATATTTCCACTTTTTGCAAAAGCAGATATTATGAGTTTTTCTGCTTTGTTACATAGGGAATCAGAACATGTTCTTTAGTTTTCTTTGCTAAAACGATTAAGTTTCAGCAACTGCGGTCATACGAATCGACGGTCATACGAAATATAAAACAAACTCAGAATTCGGATCACGAAAGCTGGTTAAAGTAAGCTTTGCTGACTGAAAAAAGGTGTGAGCTTTATTGAGTCAAGTATTGTCTTTTTATACGTGAAGCAGAATTTTTTAGTATAAATCTGTTTTTTTTACAATTTAGGAGGTTTTTTAACAATTTTTATTTTCTCATGTTCCACACTGAAGGGCAATGAAGTAATTATAAGGAGCATTTGATCAGCATAGTCCAAAATTAAAAACTGGCGGAGAACGTTTAAAAGACTCGAGAATTTTGTCTAATCTTAGGATACAACAGTTATCTCATCCGTAACATAATGCAAAATTACTAGTTTGAAAAAACTTGTTAGCCTAAGTGCAATTCTCTTCCTCCCATAAGCGATTAAGAAAGTTTGACGCTTTTCGGTTGATCTTTTTTTCCAAATAACTGAGTTATCATTGTTAATAAAAGCAAAGAACATTTTTGAGTGATAGAGGTCTCAACCAAAAAAAATGTCACGGATTGGACATCATAACCACGTTATCAGCATAATAGTGAGAAATGTGCTATATGAAAAGATTTTGCCTTGCCTGAAAGTCCGCAGTTACTCAAGAATTGTGTTGGAATTTTTAAGTGTTGAACTTATCAAAGGATTTTATAGAGAATAAAAGCGCTGAACTTTTGTAGGAATAGCGCTGAAAGTATGCAAAGAGTTTGAGGTAGACATATAGTTTCTCTTTTTATCTGTTTTGAAAAGTTGATTTGATACAATGAATGCAAAGACAGTAGCTGAAAATATATCGTTCGCACAAAATTCTGCGCCTAAAATTTATGTTCGACAAATTCAGCAAATTACAAACAAAATTTTACCGAACGGATTGCGTTTCTTCCAAAATTTTCTGCTAGCACCCGCTCACATCTTGACCCAGGTTTAAATTGTTAAATTCAGTGCTATTTGACAGATAATTTAGTGTAGGCAACTTTACGCACGCTAGTGTGAATATCGGGGAGCTGTTCCGTACGAGCTGCTAAAGGCTTCAGGACACTAGAAAAACATTTAACTTTGGATAGTTTGTAGGGATCGCTCTCCGGACTCTCCGGTAGTGTATAGGGATTTTCGTTTCAGATAATTTCAGCAGTAGAAGTATGAAGTCTGAGGTAGCATAATTACGTGAATTATTTGATTTACAAGCAGGGGTTTCTCGAATTTTTTGCATCCAAGACCATTGTAGCAGATAAAATCAAAACTTCAGGGAACATTCATGAGACCCATTTTGGGCAGACAGTCGAGAACTTTTTGGTTGGATTTCTTCGAAGAAAATGTTTTTATCCAGTGGGCTCAACAAAATACGCGCATCTTGAAAGTCTTCAACGACTTTATATCAACGAACCCCAATTTGGCAGTCGGAACACGAAGACTGGAGCCAGGAGAACCAGGTTGCAATTAGTTAGAGGCTTCTTCTTTCCAAAGCAGCATCACTCGTATTCGAACTCACCTTACAATAAAAACACTTTCAATTGACACGAAGTTATTTCCAGCAAAAGAACAAAAACCAGGTATTTACACAATACGTTTCAAAACATGTAGAAAACTGCCGTTGACGCTGTCAACAGTTTACAGCCTCCTGCTTAGAAACAAAAAGAAACGAAATAGCGAAAAGCAATCAACCACAGGCGATGTTCATCAAGCAAACAACAGTTTAGTCCGAGCGCCATAGGGAAACGTTTGCCATTCAGCTACTCTTTCGCAAACAGCATGTTCTAAATTAGACGCTAAATAAATGATACGACCATAAAAATTATGATTAGGCAAAAACGGAGTATGTGATCTTAAGGTCGACTACAATTTGCTCCTGAGGAAAAACTATTCGTTAACTTACAAGTACTTATTCAGGGCAACGAAGCAATAACAGGGTTGTATCTTAAGCATCTGCATCAAATCTGCGTACACCAAGATGCAGGAGCAATCAATGCTTCGTTACGATGTCATGTTACAACAGCGGTACGTTGTTATTGGCCTCAGGAAATTCTTATTAAGACTCCAATTTTGATGATTTTGTGCGGTCGCTTCGATGCTCAAAAAATTCAGCTGCTGTTGTCTCCACTGCTATTGTGCAGATTCTTTTTTACTCACTGGCAGTTCCAGTTCTATTCTACTTGAATAGATTTTTCGGACCATTCTATATCGATGACACCAAAGACACCCTCATCAATTACGGCGGCCTCTTTTTCAGGTGCATGGTCACAATTGACGCATATTTTGAGTCACGCTCTGATTCAAACAGGGACACTTTGCTGAACGCCCTCCTTCGCATCGCAAATATGTTAGTCAAATTTGTCGTGAGAGACAATAGCAAAGCGATCAATTTTAGTTACAAACGATGAATGAAAAATTGAGTCCGTTGTATCAACAATCGAAACATTGCCTCTCAAGATGTGTTGAGAAACACCATTTTGATCATTCTAACACCATTTTGATCATTCTAAGACAATTTTGATCATTGCGATCACTCTAAGAGACCATTTTGATCATTCCAAGAAGCAAGACGCTCACATCAGATGTCTTGCAGACCACCATGTCTGACCGAAAGCATGCTAAACTATCAACCATTTGTAGCGGAGATTCCATACAAGGAAGAACAAACCAATTTTAGGCACAAAGACCCTACAATTCACTGCCACGCTTCCAAGTCGTGGAGAAAAGTAGAGCTTTTTATCAGTCAGGAGAGGAGTTAACGAGTACCTTCCCCAATCAAAAAAGTGATGCAAGGGGTCCAAACACAGTGATGCTTTGAAAGTCAATGCCTAAACGTGTATACTTAAAAAACATGACATCGCGTTGGATATATTCCTTGGCCGATTTCTTGAAACGTCGCCTGGAAAAGAAGGTCCTCTATGTGTTGTCAAAGTAAAAACGGCTTGTAGTAAGTCTGTCCTCACAATTACCAGTCTTGCGCGTTTCTTTTTAGCTCTTTAGCTGTCTTTGTTTACTTTTTTGGAAAAGAAATCTAGGCAACGAGAGCTACCATCTGCTCTACTTTACATCATTCGTTATATCATGTGCCCTTCTATTGTTAAATTCATGAGTTTTTTCTCCCGGAGACTATTGATGATGCATCAACTCAAAATGGCTGAAACCAATTTCATAAAACCTGAACCTCTTTCTTTATGAAACTTTCTATATGAAACGTGTAAAGCAGTGAAGCAGTAAAGCAGTACTTGTCTCCGATAAAAGAGACTGAATATGACTTCATATCACCAAAATTACATTAAGGGAAACCTGTTCTCGACGCATTAAGTATGTATCACAAGAAGAGTTTTTTTCTTTGCAAAGTATTGCGATACGAATTAGAAAATCTTTGTTGCTCCTAAGCAAAAAGTCTTCACGTTCTTGAGTTTTCTTTACTTACAGCTTTTGTGAATCCGAAGTCGCAATTTTGGATGAGATTTTTGTTAGAAATGAACTGGAAGCCGACAAAGGAGTGTTTGTTCAGCGTATGATTCTCAAACAGTTCTCCGTTTAAAGTGCTAATTTTTCAAAAACATTTCATACAAAGTTTCAGCTCTTGTCGATACATAAACCGGATAATTATGGAAAATTTTACAGATTTAAATTGTTTGTTTTAATCGCTTGTCAAGCATCTCGGAAATCGCGTTTTCTTGGTTTGACCAAAAGACCTAATATTTCCCCTTTTCGCCAAGCAGATATTTTGAGTTTTTTCTGCTTTGTTACATAGGGAAGCAGAACATGTTCTATAATTTTCTTTGCTAAAACGGATTAAATTTCAGCAACTGCGAATCGACAGTCATACGAAATATCAAACAAATTTCGAATTTGGATCACGAAAGCTGGTTAAGGTAAGCTTTACTGTTTGAAAAAAGGTGTGAGCTTTATTGAGTCAAGTATTGTGCTTTTATACGTGAGGCAGAATTTCTAGTGATAAATCTGTTTTTTTTTACAATTTAGTTGGTTTTTTTAATAATTTTTTCCCATGTTCCACACTGAAGGGCAATGAAGTAAGTATAAGGAGCATCTGATCAGCACAATCCAAAATTAAAAACAGATGGAGAACTTTTGAAAGACTCGAGAATTTTGTCTAATCTTAGGATACAACAGTTATCTCATCTGTAACTTAATGCAAAATTACCTGGTTGAAAAAAAATTGTTAGCCTAAGTGCAATTCTCTTCCTCCCATTATCGATTATGAAAGTTTGACGCTCTTCAGTTGATCTTTTTCCCAAATATCTGAGTTATCATTTTTAATAAAAGCAAAATACATTTTTGAGTGATAGAGGTCTCAACCAAAATTGTAAAATGTCACAGAATGTACATCATAACCAGGTTATCAGCATAATAGTGAGAAATGTGCTATATGAAATGATTTTGCTTTGCCTGAAGGTCCGCAGTTACTCAAGAATTGTGTTGGAATTTTTAAGTGTTGAACTTATCAAAGGATTTTATAGAGAATAAAAGCGCTGAACTTTTGTACGAATAGCGCTGAAAGTTTGCAAAGAATTTGAGATCGACATTCAGCCTCTCTTTTTATCTGTTTTTAAAGTTGATTTTATGCAATGAATGCAATGACAATAGCTGAAACTATATCGTTTGCACAAAATTCTGCGCCTAAAACTTAAGTTCAACAAATTCAGCATAATACAAACAAAATTTTACGGAACTGATTGTGTTTTTTCCAAAATTGTCTGCTAGCACCCTCTCACATCTTGAGTTAAATTCAGTGCTTTTCGATAGATAATTGAGTGTATGCAGCTTTACGCACGCTAGTGTGAATATCGGGGAGCTGTTACGTACGAGCTGCTAAAGACTTCAGGACACTAGAAAAACATTTAACTTTGGATAGTTTGTAGGGATCGCTCTCCGGACTCTCCGGTAGTGTATAGTGATTTTCGTTTCAGATAATTTCAGCAGTAGAAGTTTGAAGTCTGAGGTAGCATAACAACGTGAATTATTCGATTCCGGCGGCTTCTCGAATTTTTTTCATCCAAGGCCATTGTAGCAGATAAAATCAAAACTTCAGGGAACATGAAATCTCACCTCGGCATGAAGACTTGATTTACGTTCTTAAAAAAATTGAAATCCATTAAATTTTGCACAAATATATAATTTTGCCTAGAAAACTGACTTTGCTTCATATGCAAAAAAGAATAATAGCTAACCATCATTCAAACATAAAACCTTGTCATTCTGTGATATTAAAAATGGATGTGATTGTGACATCAAAATTTACGTGTAGTCCACAGACTGTGCGCTTCACAGACGAAATCATAACCAATTGAGAAGGCAGGGCAAACATGTAGTGCAGTGCGCAATTAAAAGGACGAAAACGATATAGAGGTTTCAAAAAAGCAATGGTGGAAAAAAGACACTTCAGTAATAGAAAATTAAAAATAGCAAAGAATGCGAAGAGACAAAACTTTTAGATCGGGTATTGGATGGCAGCCCAAAAGAATACTATAGTATGGGTTTGACATGTCACCCTGGATATTTCCTTTTTTTTCAACAACCGTTTGAGAACATTACCATAGTTGCTCGCCCCAAGTTCCTGACAACACCAAGTGGTCACAGTTTCAATGTCAGTCCAATCAAAAAATCAGATTTTAAAATCACAAAAGAGAGAAATCTTATGAAAGTCTTTAATCTGCATTGTAGGTTACACCGGTAAACTATACTTTGCGAATATTCTTACTTCTGTAGGCAGAATCAAGAAATGACGAAAAAATTCTTAGTTTTTGATGTATGTTTTGATGAATCCTAAATAAAAATCCAGCCTCTTCCTTGAATAGTCTTCCAGACCATCATATTTGTGATGAAAAGCATAATTAACTCTCAACCCCTTGTAGCGGAGATACCATACAAGGAAGAACACCTTATTTTAAACCATTTGTAGGTACAAAGACCCTACAATTCACTGCCACGCCTCCAAGTCATGGAGAAATGTAGAGAGAGAGAGAGAGAGAGAAAAATTGTCTGCTAACAACCGCTCACACCTTGACCCAGAGTTAAATTCAGTGTTATTCGATATATAATTGAGTTTAGGCGGCTTTACGCACGCTAGTGTGAATATCGGGAAGCTGTTCCGTAGGAGCTGCTTAAGACTTCAGGACACTAGAAAAACATTTAACTTTGGATATTTTGTAAAATCGCTCTCCGGATTCTCCGGTAGTGTATATTGATTTTCGTTTCAGATAATTTCAGGGGTAGATGTTTGAAGTCTGAGGTAGCATAACAACGTGAATTATTCGATTCCGGCGGCTTCTCGAATTTTTTTCATCCAAGGCCATTGTAGCAGATAAAATCAAAACTTCAGGGAACATGAAATCTCACCGTTGCATGAAGACTTGATTTACGTTAGTAGTATTATATAGCTGTATTGGGATAGGGGGGGTTATCCTGCCATGAGGATAATAGGGTATAGAATGCATGAGTATAATATGGAGTGGTATATCCCATGAGGATAATATGGAGTGGTATATCCCATGAGGATAATATGGAGTGGTATATCCAATGAGGATTATATGGAATGGTATATCCTATGAGGATAAATTGGAATATTATATCCTGTGAGAATAATAGGTTATGATATATCCCTTGAATATAATATGGAATTGGTTATTGTATGAGGATAATAAGAAATCACATTGGAGCATATGGAATTGTCAATTTTAATAACGAGAGCCTATAAATTCTCGGCGTAAATCAACTGATAAAATTTTCACTTTTCTGAGATGAGATAGAACGAAATGGTTGCTACTATTGCTACAATAGATTTGAAGACAATACACGAAAATTATTTGTTTGTGAGGGAAGTTGATCCTGAGTACAATGAGAGATATTTGTACTTTTTAGCAACTTGTTTGCATTTGGATCCTAACATTGATCTTAGCACTGCGCTCAAACTACGTCCCTATGGGGGAATAATTGGTATTGATAATTCATCACTGGACAAATGTTTTAGGTCTTTCAAAATTCTGAGATTACACGCTATTCTCCACGACGCTGCCGGTTTTGTTCATGAGTTTAGCGAAAAAAGACCGGGTTACTCATACGTTTCACCTTGTCCAGTCACAAACGAGTATCTTGGTCACGTGACCGGCCTTGCATTTTGTCTTTACGCGAAAACTTTCAAAGGACGATTGTTCAGTATGTTGGAATGCTGAAATCACGAGCGGTTGTTCTCGACTTTGAAGGTTTTTGGAATAAATCTGGCTTCATAGTTAAAGAACTTGCTATTGCTACTGAGAACTTTATCGACATAATTTCCTTTCTACCTCCCAATTCATTCACAACGCTCTCTTCAAGTGATCAAAAGTCTTACCAGTGGGTTTCTAAGTTTTTGCACGGTCTTCTGTGGGAAACGGGAGAATATCCGTACTGCTATTTGCAACAAATCATAGACAGCATTATTCTTCGATTTCCATTAGCGGTATTTTACGCCAAGGGCAAAGAAAAAACAAGTACTCTCACGGAACTACTCCAGAAAAACGTAATAAATTTAGAGACATTGTCTTGTCCAAAAGTTGAAAATTTGAAGTTATATCAAGAAACTCCTATTTGCAACCTACATGCACTGAGTTGCCCAAAGAGACAGAAGAGCCGGCATTGCGCGAGGAAGAAAGCCCTGATGTTCTATCACTGGTTGATGAATGAATCGACGTCCAGAGAAGACAAATCCGTCACTGCTTCAAGTGAGTTTATTTCCCAGTTTGACAGTCTACAGTTGCATAGCGCCCGACAATTAATTAACTGTAACACTAGTCAGGGAGGAAAGAATTGACTCTCGTGGACAATCAATTCTGAGAAAACAGCAGATTGTTTGTGGTGGCGCTGAAATAGAAGCTTTAAAAGAAATATCTTTCTCTCGTGGAGTACTTTCAATTGTACCATGTCTATACAAGAGAAAATGCAAAGACTGAAACTAACCCTTTTACCTATGCCCAAGCGTGCAGTTCCAGTTCTGATGTCTCTGGACGATGAGAGTCTTCCTAAAGAAATCAAGCAGCGGGTGAAAGCAAACGATGTAGAGTCCATTGTTTTCAGAGATAAAGTAGACTCAATAAATGCAAACTATACAATCATTTACAGAATTGACGACAAAGACTCTGAATATGTGTTGTATGAAACATATATTGCTGAATAATTTTGTAATAAATTTGCAATTCATTTTTCACAAATAAATTTTTAAAATGAGTCGAACGGAAGATCAGTTAGATTCGGGCGGAGGCATAACAGACTTGGTTTTTGACGCGGAGCACCAAGAAAGACAGTCTTGGAGGTTTTGTAATTCGAGATTACCTCGATCAGAAGTGGTATATTTTACACAAGTTTTTATAATAATATTTCTCATAACTGTTTCTTTGATCAAATTAGTGTTTTTTAAACTTGATTGCGAAGAATCAACTTTTTGGTTTTCTTTACTCTCGTGCACAGTTGGGTACGCTCTTCCGAATCCCAAGTTATGAACAATATAATTTCTACGTCTGACAGGTTGTTCATGGCTGTTTGCGGGCCATCTTGATGCGGAAAAACTGAGCTGATTTTCAAAATGTTACTATATGGCACATTTTCCCCAGAGTTTCAAAAAACCTTTATTTTTATCAGCATGATCAGCCAAAATTTCAGTCATTAGACAAGAAACTGAACATAGAATTCAAACAGTTTTCAGGTTTTGAACTCGTTTCAGAGTTAGAAAACTGTCTGCTTGTTTTTGACGATTCATGTGAAAAAATTTTCAACGACAAAGAGTTTTCTAAATTAGCAACTGCTGGGCGACATAGAAACATTAGAGTAATATATGTTAAACACAACTTGTTTCAACAGAGCAAATGGTCTAGAACAATTGATTTGAATACAACACATATAATTTTGTTCAAATCACCACGAGACACACAGCAAATAAATTTTATTGGTCGACAACTGAATAACACACAATTTTTGAAGGAAAGTTATGAGCTAGCAATCCGGAAGCAGTTTGGTCATTTGTTAATCGACTTAGATCCAAAAACATCCGACGTCCTACGTTACTGTTCAAATATTGTTCCTCCGGGTCCATCAATTTTCTATCTTCCATCAGCTAAAGCTGTTATCACCAACTTAACTGATGAGAGAGAAAGAACTTTGTATGCTGCGGCAGATGCTAGATACATCGGACTCAAACGTCGGAAAAATAATCAAGACGGCTCCAAATAAGTTCATTAAATTCCTTTGCGAGTGCTTACTCAATATTGTCAATGGAAACGTTCCAGTTAATAAAACCAAATTAGAAGGTTACGAGAAATCATTCAAAACGCTATTATCTAATCAATCAAGTTTGAAACTAAAGAGAAAACTTTTAGCCAAAGAAACAGAGTTGGTGAGAATTGTTGGATTTTCTTGCTATCGATACTTGACAAAAGAATAATGCATACGGAAGAATTCATTTTAATTCCAAAACGAATATTTTTGTCACATCAACCCGTAAAAAATGAAATTTTGGAAAACCCTAATTATGAACAGAAGGCAGCTCAACTATCACTATTTCAAAGAAATCAGTCTTAAAAACCACAAAAAGAAAAGAAACCTGTTGAAACTATGAGCAGTGTTTACGAAAACAAGGAGGCTGCTAAGGAAGATATATCAGAACCGGTCAGCGAAGACAGTGAGATAGAACCAATATTAAAGAAACTAAAAATTTCTCAGTTTGAGTCTATAATATCTGAACTTGAACTAATGGAGAAAAATAAAATTAAGCGATCTGAAATCTTACTTGAACACATTATGCAATCTGACGTCATTTCTATCGGAGGAAACGACGTACTTCATATCAACAAAGAACCACCGGGCGTTAAATTTTCTACTTTTTTGTATAATTTACAGCAAACCACAAAAAAATTGACATTGAAAAGTACTCAAAAATTTTGACAACTCTCGATATATCACCACATTTAGTTGCAAACACTTATGCCAAGCAAATCTTGGAAAACTCGTCGGAAAGTGAACAAGAATTCTAGCCAAGCCGAGAAAAACCCCGCAGTAGTGGATCCAAATCAACGCCAACAAGAGATTACGAAGAAACAAGCGACGAAACGATAGACAAAAAAGGGACCAGTCAAAAGAAATGGTCTTTCTTCTCCTGAAGTCAAACATTTGGAAAAGCTTTATTTAAAAGGACCAGCTTCCTATGGAAGCACAAAACGCTTACATACTCAGAGCAAGCTGCCATTAGGCAAAGTGCAGTCCTATTTGGAGACAAAACCGTCTTTCACAAAGTACCGTTCAATTCGATTAATATTTCCCAGGCTTAAAGTTTTTGTAAAAGACATAAATGAAATTTGGTCATTGGATTTGGCGCACGTTGACAAATTAGCAAAATATAACCGTAACATAAAATATCTCTTGGTAGCAGTTGATTGTCTATCAAGATATTTACGTGTCAAACCCTTGAAAACAAAGTATGCGACGGAAACAGCTGAAGCATTCCAAAAGATGATCAAAAATAAGCAGCCTGAAAAAGTGTGGGTTGACGATGGTAAAGAGTTTATTCGAGCTTTCAAACAATTGTGCAACAAAAGTGGATTTCATTTATACAGTACTTTCAGCGAAAAAAAGTCTGCATTTGCAGAGAGGAACATTGGGTCACTAAAAAAGATAATTCATTGGTACCTCGAAGAAAAGTGGACATATTCCTACATTGACCAATTAGACCAATTTTTGAAAACAATCAATTCAAGAGTAAATCGGGTAACCAAACTTGCCCCAAATAAAGTTACAAAAAAGGATGTACCGCGGTTAGTGTCATTGACCGCGCAAACAAGCACAACACAGAAGCCCAAATCTTACGTTGGGGATTTTGTGAGAATAGTTAAAAAGGACAAAGCTTTCCGGAAAAGTTACAAGCAATCATTCACAGACGAAGTCTTTGAAATAACGGGAATACCTACATTAAACCCATCAAAATACTCTTTGGTCGAGGATGACAACGAACCAATTCAAGGAAAATTTTATCAACCAGAATTACAACTTGTCAGGCTCCCTCCCGTTGAAAATGTCGAATAACCGGTTTGAAGACGAGTTTACAGTTCACGTTGTTTCATCCGCTTCAATGAAAATATTTGATTCAAACACACTTGCATCATTTCGAAATTTTTTTAATGACGAAATTCAATTTTCAGGTGATTGGCGAGTGGCGCTTAGTGAAATCATATTCCCAACAAAAATAGAAAAAATTGTAAACGGAAATCTGACTGTGTTCAACTTGAAAGACTATGAAAATTCCCAAAAGATGTCATCTGGAGCCAATGTTATCTCGAGACCTTATAGCGGGCAAAAACTAGCTTTTATGCCCGGAACATTTGATTCGGTGGCGCAACTTCTTGCCACAGTTAAGCGCACAGTTGGATTACCCCATTTTTCTTTCAGAGAAATTAAGAGCTCTGGAAAATACGAAATTTTGCTTGGGAAATATGAGGGAATTACATTTCCCAGTGAAGAAATCCCCAGCATCATTGGCTTTGAGGGTATTCCTGACGGTAATGGAATTCATATTGGGTACAAAATGAAGCCAAATGAAAACAGGCTTATGAAAAGTGATGATACAAAAGCATATTATGGGGAATTTCCAGCCGACCTTTGTGCTGGAAAGCATCTCATTTTCATCTATACAAACATAATTGAATACCAATACGTCGGTGACACTAAGGCGCCTCTTTTGAGAGTCATTGATTCGAAACAACGTCTGAAAAACGGTAGTGTATGTGAGCTTGAACCAACTCATCGAATCGTTTTTACAAATTTAGACTACAAGAAACTTTTAACCAACACAATTCAATCAATTTCAATTGAACTGCGGACGGAAACAGGACAGTTAGTTCCATTTTCGGGAACTGGAAAAGTTATTCTAACACTGCAATTCAAAAAATTTTTCCAATAAATTGGATTCTTACTATGCTAATCAAGCGAAGTCTTTGCCTCATTTCTCTGGACATTATCGCCAAAGAGGAAGTGGCTTTGGCGCTTTAGCTGCAGGAATTGGACGTGTTGCACTGGCCCTAGCACGTCGATTCATTTTTCCAACTGCTAAACGTATTGGGAAAGAGCTCCTGAAACAAAGTGTACCAGAAATTCTGGATGTAGTGGGCAACAAAAAATCTCCTAGACAAGCAATTAAGAATACAATTTCAAAAACTGTTAAAAAACAGACTGGAGGCTCTCGACGAATTACTTCACGTCGGAGGAAATCAATACGAGGCAAGCCAATGAAAGTAGGCGAGAAACGCAGAAAGACCAATTCAACGCATAGATCACCAAAAAGAAGTCGGTCGGATTTTTTTTTGCTAAAGTGAACGATGATCGCTAATTTGTTACCAACAGAAGCAACTCACAGCTCATTGGATTTATTTGAAAAACCCTCACTACTGGTAACTTTTGATGGTAGTTTTTGTCAAAAATTGGGTCCAATCTACAGCCCAAATGGACCCATGTTAGAATTTGAAGTCGCTGGTGACAGAAACAACTTTATCGATTTACAAAAAATTTTTCCCGAAGTTAAATGTAAAATTGTCCAGTCTTCTGAAGCTGATTTGAAATATGACGCTACAGCCGTCGCTGACATTACAAAAACAGATTCTCCCTACTTTTGCAATAATTTGTTACATTCACTGTTCTCTGATTGTACAGTGTCTGCTAATGGACTGAAAATTTCAAACTCTAACGGAAATTATGCTCTCAAAAGTTTCATTGAGACCGAGTTCTCACATAATAAAGATGCAAAAAATACATGGCTGGCCTGTCAGGGCTACTCTTATGAGGAAAACCCGGGAACGCTATCAACTGCAGAAGTGAACTTTGGTGAGACAATCAGCTGAATGCACATTCTATGGCAAAATTGCTGTAGACTTTTTCACTTGCGACAGACATCTGCTAAGTGGTGTGACACTTCGAATTGCATTCAGACCCTCAATTGATGATTTTGTTATAATGTCTGATGATGCTGCGAAACAGTACAAAGTAAAAATTGTCGAAGCTAATTTGTATGTGCGGAAGATGACCCTTAATGACACTGTTGTGTCCGCCATTGAAAAAACATTATTGAGTAGTCCCGCCTCCTATCCTTACCTTGAAACCCTCACAAAAACGTTTCTAGCTTCAACGGGTCTACACAGTTGGAAACAAGAAGATATATTTGCATATTTGCGAGAAAACCAATCCGCCGACTGGCGATCTGCTTAAGTACAAATGAAGCTTTTCTGGGTAACAACCAGCAAAATCCATTTCATTTCCGAAAATTCAACCTAGAGCAGATTTATGTATATCGAAACGGTTTGCCTGTGGCAGATAGTCCAATATCTACAACTGACGACAAACGTCTTTACTTTAACACAATATCGGATCTAGCTTACATTGATAATGGACATGGAATAAGTTTGACAGATCACCCAAACCATTTCATAATGGTTTTTGATTTGACCAGTACCCAACAAGCATCCCATGACTTTATTCATCCTGAACTCACAAACTTTTCAATATCTGTTGAGTTGAAATTTTCTGTGGCCCTACCAAACAATATTGAAATTTTCATTATTGGTGAAAAAGCTAGTACAATTTTTATTGATAGTGCAAGAAGAGTATCAAAGAATCACATTTTGACAAACTAAAAATGGACGAAGATGATATCAATGATCTAATTCAAAGATGTCCTTTACTCAAGCACAAATTTCTGGGTGTCTTCGCTGCAAATAATTTTCCCCAAAAGTTGAAACCAAACAGTTTCCTAATTATTAACGCAGCAACTGCAGAAACTTTTGGTACCCATTGGTTACTATTGTGCCAGAAAAAGGACCAATTGTTTTTTGCTGATCCTCTCGGACAGTCTATTTCGTCATACAAAGATGTCTACCAAAGAATAATTTCTGTAGAAGAAAAGGCAAAAATTTATCAGTTACCTCAAAACTTTGTGGACTTTTTTGTATTTATATTGCTCATTATATTTTTAATTCACAAAAATTGTAAAACTGAGTGATGCTCAATTAATTCGTTTTCCTTTTCTTATGATGTATTAACCTTTCCTTGATTGCAATAAATTATTTTTTATTTCAAATTTTAATTTTTTCTTCATACACAAGGCGACCACTCAACAAATCAGTATCAATATTCAGTTTTCCGTATCCACTAACAAAAATATCCATAATTTGACAGAAAGCACGGGAATGAGGACCAGACAAAATGTTTTCAACTCTTCGGATAGTTTCACTATTAACAAAATCAGTTTGAACTTGTTTCGATGGAGGACGGGCGTTGTAGATAGTCTTTTGAGCAACTACTGGCATCTTTGCACAGGTTTTTTGATTTGTATTCACTTGCTTTGTAATGCTGTTTTTTACATTACTGTGGCAGGCAAAAGCTGGCAGTTGTTTGCGTACTGTATGTGAGTCAACTTTATCTGCGCAGCTGTTGAATTCAACCGCCAATTTGAGCTTTGTAAAAACGTCTCCATTAGTCTCCAAAGTTGTCGAAAACAAGAATTTGAAGGTTGTAAAAATACAAGGCACAGGAAAATTCTGGTTTCGTTTCAAAGTTTCCTTTTCGAAAGTTGTTGTATCAAGCAAAACGTGATAATGGTTAGTTATTAAACCGCAAAACACAGAATCAAAATGGGCACACACTGCATAAACATTTGTGTTAGAAAGGGTAGGTTTCTCTTCGACAATCTGAAACTTGATCTGTTTTTAAAATTGTTTAAAATAATTTGGTGAGCGCTCGTACATCGCCTCAACCATTTTTGTTGCTGGTGTTGGTCTTCGAAATTTCTTCTGACTTTTGTTGGAATCGTGGTTTCTTTGCCGGAGGTGGTTTTGTTGCTTCCTCTAGGGTGAACTGAGAGCGTATATCAGCTGACTTTTCAATCAAGTTCTCAAATTCTTGAACAGTTAGAGAAACTCTCTGCTGAAATTCGTAATCGCTTTCCGCTTTCTTGAACAATTTTAGAAAGACATAGGTCCCCGTCCTTTCATACGTTTTCACAGTTGCTCTGATTAAGCGCTTATCAGTTTTCGAAATGTCGAAATAACAATCGCCAAATTCTGTGTCTTTATTGGAAGTGAAAGGCATGGCGCAACCAAATTTTATCTCTTTCAAATAAAGTTGTGAGCGCTCCAACTCAATGGCGGCGGCATGCTGGGATTACACATATGTCGTCAAACACTCAATTAAAAACAAATGATTGGCGAATACAGTCAAAGTACGCCTACGGCGTACTTGAGTCTGTTCATTACAATTTTTATGGCAAACATATGGTACAGGAATGTGATCTTTTGAGCAATTTCACATGCATAAAGCGCTCATATAAACTAGGAAATTAGAAACAAATGCGACCTCAGATAATAAACTTACATGTTGAACACAATTTCAAAGGCATAAAGCACTCATATACACTAGAAATTAAAAGCAGATGTGACCTCAGATAAGAAACTACACACTGAACACAATATATAACAACAGTTAATTGAAAACAGATGTAACCCTAGATAACAATCTTTGGTACGCTCAAGTTAAAATTGTGAGTGTATGTTGGTAAAAAATTAAAAACATATGTAACCCCTAGCTTACATGAAACTATCGCAAAAGCTGTACACAGAAACCCTGAGCTATAATTCGGCGGCATTCATATATGTGTTGAGTCAAATTGCAGTTTGTTTCCAGCAACAAATTCGAATCTGTTTAACTGAATTCCTTAAACACTTAACTTTAAAGTGTCCGTTAAAATTCTCGCAGAGTCCGCGGCTTCTTGGGAAAGAACATTAGTTTATCAGACAGTTTATGAAAATTTTGTGGTTCTTATTCAACAACGAAAACAAGACGACGTGTGGCACGTTTACCATCACTGTCTTCTTCCAAAGCTTCTGATAAATGCAATTGCCGCCCTACCTGAGAAAACCGACCCATCCGAAAGCACTATCATTACTTCTGGTGGCCACCTGCCTGCAAACGTGCTGCCAGCATTTCAAGATTGTAAAATGGGCACATTACCTGATGAAATAAAACGTATTTTCTACCGGTATGACTGTGACTGCGTACCTTTGTTTGAAAATCAACTCGGAGCTTATCAAGCTTGTGATGATCTTGGCAATTTGTGGGGGATTAAAACTTCACCGTCTTCACCAGACAGTGAGACAACACCAGCTGGTCTGCCCACAACACCAGCAGTTGACCCAAGTCCAACTGTTACGCCGACACCTAGCCCATCTCTCTTCGCTGGAATTCACAACAACAACAACCCTCCAAACAATTTCGATAACTTTGACGAGAACGTTCTGTCCAGAAAAACTTTTCAAACGCCAAAGAGAGAGGTTCTGAGCGATAATTTTCAAACACCCACTTGTTCAGAGACTCCAAACGTTAGCTGTGCACCAAAAAAGCGACGTCCAGAAAATTCTTTGATGGACTTATTCGATTAAATTAACTTAATTAAAACTTGAAACTTTACTTTTATCTGAAAACTGTTTCAATTTTGAGATGTGAAGTTGTGCGTGTGCGTGTGTTATACAAATTACGTATTTTATATTTCTCGAATTTGTAATACAACATTTTTTTGAAGACTGTTTTGTCTTTCAATTCAAAACACAGACAAAAATATATAATTCAAGTTAGTGATCAAGTTCAAACTTGTTCAGGGAAAATTTTCACTCTCCCCTATGACGGAATCACAAATTATATTTTCCGAGCAGGATTCCATGTACTACAACAACTATGGAGTGATTAGTTTTTGAGCTAAAATATCCAGATTAAGACTATCGAATCAATAAAATTTGTTAACATCTGTATGTTAAACCTTAAGTTTTTCGGAATTAACAAAATATTTATTTTGCAAAATTTGTACGTGTTTTACCCCAAAAGAACTGTTAACATTATGCAAGCAGCTGTAGCAGCGTATGAACCCTGAAATTCATTCATAATTTGAAAAAAATTGTCAAAAAATTGTAATCTCTCTCAGAAAAAATCAAAAAAATGTACTTTAAAATCAAAATGATGTCATAAGGCTGTGTTAAAAAAAATTTTCAGGTCCTCTGGCAGCACCTCCTAGCTTTGGGCTCTCGTTCAAAAGGGTAAAAAAAGCAGGTTTGTAGAAAATTTTTTGAAAAAATTGAAAAAAAAAGAAATTTTTTTTGATAGATTACCTCTGATCTTTGACCCCAAAAATGAGGTCTTCAAAAAACACTTGGGATGAAACTGATGGCGCAGAGGTCCTCAGCACACTGTGTCCTACAAAACATCTCATCACGCTCGTCAAATTTAACTTAACCGTTACGGAGATAATTAGCGCCTAATTAACGGCTAATTAGCGACTAATTAACATAATTGCTAATTAATGAAAAAAAAAATGGAGTTTTTTTACAGCAATGTCTTTGCGGGAACATGCTGCATGTTTTTGCTCATAAGCATCATGGCCGAAAAATGGCTCCTTCACCGATTTCTAAAACGTCTGGTCATCAATGTCACATTAACATCTGGCATTAATTAGCATATGAAGTACCCTAAGGAAAGATGTTAGATCGCGTTTCTTTGCATTTTTGCACATTGTGGGCCCACGGCATCAACTTCTCTCATAACACCTGTCATCGAAAAAGGCTTCAGAAAGAAGACACATGTTTCTGTCATGTAATTGTCGTTTAATGACATTGATTTATATTGATTGACAGAAAAAAAACTTTTTTTCTGTTGGTTTTAGAGCAATTTTTTTAGTGGAACAGTTCGCAGTCTACAGCAGAGAGTGATACTGATTCATATAGCTGGTTCGATAATGAGAACGAGGACAGTGAAATAAGTTGGGATTACAAATCAGTCTCACAAGAAAGTTTAAGTAGAATTTTCAACGGTAGAGACAATGACGCTGATGTCGAGTGGGATTATCCGACACCTCCCAGCCCCATTCCTCCTCCAGCACAAAAAATGAGAAAACATTTAAGTGATCACATGAATCAAATGCTTGATATAGCAGAAAACTGGACACCACCCGACCCGGGAATGATTGTTGCTAGAGCTACTACTGAGGAGGAAATTAGTGATTTTGATGTTGTTGATTTCGATAGGAGCAGCAGTTCTGAAGATGATCATTTTCAGTGCTCCCTCATTAACTTTGAAGCAAGTGACAGCAGTGATTAAAATTCATAGCAAAACCCAACGCTTGAGCGTTTTGTTGCTTGCTAAATTAATTCAAACAAACTTACCTTAGTTTCCATTTCTACGCAATTTTGTACGTGATTTTTGGTATAACTTAAGAGCGTGTTTTCAAAGTGTTCCGCAGTTTGATTTTGTGAGGTAAATTATTGTTTGTACGTGAATTTTGGTATAACTTTAAGTTTTAGAACCTGTTTTCAAAGTGCTCCGCAGTTTGGATTTTGTGAAGTAGTTAATTGTTTTGATATGTTTGGTTTACAGTTGGAAATACAAAATAATAAATTGTTGTTTGATCCGTTTTCACATAAATCAAGAGCTCGGTAAATAATCGCGGCAAGTTTGATCGCGGCAATTCTTCCTTCTCAATTTACATGTACAATTCAAATGCAAGTTTTGTCGCGGCAGTTCTTCCTTCTCAATTTACATGTAGATCAGAAGGGATATACCACTCCATATTATCCTCATGGGATGATACCACTCCATATTATCCTCATGGGATATACCACTCCATATTATCCTCATGCATTCTATACCCTATTATCCTCATGGCAGGATAACCCCCCATCCCAATACAGCTATATAATACTACTTACGTTCTTAAAAAAATTGAAATCCATTAAATTTTGCAGACAAATATATAATTTTGACTAGAAAACTGACTTTGCTTCATATGCAAAAAAGAATAATAGGTAACCATCATTCAAACATAAAACCTTGTCATTTTGTGATATTGAAAATGGATGTGATTGTGACATCAAAATCCACGGGTAGTCCACAGACTGTGCGCTTCAAAGTCGAAATCAAAACCAATTGAGAAGGCAGGGCAAGCATGTAGTGCAGTGCGCAATTAAAGGAACGAAAACGATATAGAGGTTTCAAAAAAGCAATAGTGGAAAAAAAAAGAAACTTCAGTAATAGAAAATTAAAAATAGCAAAGGTTGCGACAAGACAAAACTTTCAGGTCGGGAATTAGATGGCAGCCCACAAGACTACTATAATATGGGTTTGACATATCACCCTGGATATTTCCTTTTTTTTCAACAACCTTTTGAGAACATTAGCGTAGTTGCTCGCCCCAAGTACCTGACAACACCAAGTGGTCACAATTCCTATGTCAGACCAATCCAAGAATCAGTTTTTTTAAAGATTTAAAAATAAAAGTTGCCTTTTCAGATAGAAATCTCATGAAAGTTTTTAACCAAGTGGTCCCAATTCCCTTGTCAGATCAATCCAATAGTCAATTTTTTCAACGATTTAAAAAAAATAATAGTTGCTCTTTCAGAGGGAAACCTCATGAATGTTCTTAATTAGACTTGTAGGTTACACCGGTAAACTATATTTTGCGAATAATCTTAGTTCTTTAGGCAGAATCAAGAAATGACGAAAACATTCTTAGTTTTTGATGCATGTTTTGATGAATCCTAATTAAAAATCCAGCCTCTTCCTTGAATAGTGTTCCAGACCATCATATTCCAGACCATCATATTCCAGACCATCATTGAATAGTCTTCCAGACCAAAATTATAAAATACTCTCAACCTCTTGTAGCGGAGATACCATACAACATACGAGGAAAAACACCTTACACCAAACCATTTTTAGGTACAAAGACCCTACAATTCACTGCCACGCCTCCAAGTCGTGGAGAAATGTAGAGCACTTTATCAATCAGGAGTACAGTTAACGAGTACCTTCCGTGTTCAAAAAAGTGATGCAAGGTGTCCAAACAGAATGGTTTTTTGAAATCAATGACAAAACGTGGATACTTAAAAAACATCGCATCGCGTTGGATATATTCTTTGGCCGATCTGTTGAAACGTCGCCAGGAAAAGAAGGTCTTCTTTGTGTTGTCAAGGTAAAAACGGCTCGTAGTAAGTCCGTCCTCACCATTATGAATCTTGTGCCTTTTTTAGCTCTTTAGCCGTATTTGCTTATATTTTATGAAACGAAATCTAGGCAACGAGAGCTACCATCTGATCTACTCTACAACATTCGCTTATATCATTTGACCCTCTATGGTTTAATTGATCTGTTTTTTCTCCCGGCGCCTGTTGGTGATGCATCAACTCAAAATGGCTGAAGCCAGTTTTATAAAGTCTGAAAAGTTTCGCAAAAAATTGTGAACTTGATTTTTCTAAAAGAAACGTGTAATGCAGCAACTTTACGATAAAAGAGACTGAATATGTTTTCATATCGTAATTTCTTGAGTTCTATACAGCGTTTATTAAATGGATTTCACGATTTTGGCTGAGAATTACGTTAGAAACTGGAAGCGGACAAAGGAGAATTCGTTCAGCGTATGATTCTCAAATAGTTCGCCGTCTAAAGTGCTAATTTTTCAAAAAAAAATCCTACAAAGTTTCAGCTCCTGTTGACACATTAACCGGATAATTATGGAAGATTTTATTGCTTTAAAAATTCTTTTTCATCGCTTGTCAGCACCTCTAGGACATCATGGGTTGACCAAATGACATATAATATTTCCAATTTTTGCGAAAGCGGACTTAGAGTTCTTAGAGTTTTGTTACACAGTGGAGCAGAACATGTTCTATAATTTTTTCTGCTAAAATGGATTAAATGTCAGCAACTGCGAATCGACGGTCATACGAAATATCAAAAAAGTTAAAAATTTGGCTCAAGAAAAAGGTGTAAGAAAAGCTTTACTGACTAAAAAGATGTTTGATCTTTTTTGAGTCCCAGTATTGTCTTGTCGTAGGCGACGCAGAAGTTCTAGTGATAAATCTGTGTTTTTTTCTTTTTCGGAGGAATATTTTAATGATTTCTTTTTCTCGTTTTCCACACTGAAGCGCAACGAAGTAAGTCCAAGCAGCTTTTGATCAGCAAAATCCAAATTAACAAAACAGGTGAAAAACGTACAAATGGCTCAAGAGTTTTGTCTAATCTTAAGGTAGAACAGTTATCTCATCTGTAGCATAATGCAAAACTACTAGGTTGAAATAATTATGGTAGTCGAAATGAAATTCTTTTTCTCCCATTAGCCATGATCAAAATCTAAATTTTTTCAGTTGATCTCTTTCCCAAACAACTGAGTTATCATTTTTAATAAGAACAGAGAACCTTTTTAATGATAAAGGTCTCTTCAAAGTTGCAACATGTCACGGAAAGTACATATTGACCACGTTATAAGCATAACAGTGAGGAATGTGCTAAATGAAAAGGTCTTTCTTTGCCTGAACATCTGCAGGTACTGAAGAATTGTGTTGAAATTTGTAAGTGTTGAGCTTGTTAAACGAATATATAGAGAATAAATTTGGGATTCACACTATATAAAATTCAAGTAAATTTACCTGAAAAAATGCTTTAACTTACCTGAAACGTTCAGGTAGTTTTGCCTTACCTTAACTTACCTAAACTTTACCTGAAAATTACCTGAAAAACGCGCAAAAATTACCTTAAAATTAAAGGTAAAAATACCTGAATAAATACCTGAAATTTACTTTTAAATAACCTTAAATTTAACCTGAACTTTTAAGGTAAATTATAATAGGCAAGGTAAATTAACATTAACAATTAAGGTAAAAATATAGAGTGTTTTTAAGGTAAATTAAGGTATGTTCAGTAAAAGTTCAGGTGGTGTCCCTTTAATTTTTCAGGTAACTTTCAGGTAAAAACTAACAAATTTTTAGGTAAAATTAAGGTACGTTAAGGTGTGTAAAGGTAAAGTTACAGAAATTTCAGGTAAAATTACCTGAAAAATTAAGGTAAATCCTATGTACACAGTCGAATGGGGAAAAAGACTTAGCTTGTTCATGAGCATCTTTAGTTTCTTTGATGACTAGAAAGGGTGCATTGCTGAGTCCCACGAGGGAGCCGCACCTAAACCAGAAGGCAGTCTAGACGTCAAAGAAAAAAAGAGACCCAAAATCTAAGACAAAAACAGGATCAGAGCAAGAAAAGAGGAGCGCAGACGGCAAAAAAAAACAAAAAAAGAGCAAAAAAGGGGCAAGGCAGGCGAAACAGAAAAACAAAACTGTTAAAAACCAAACAGAGCGAGGAGCAAATTAGAAAAAGCGAGAGAAAAAGAGGAAAGGCACAAAAAACTGGGTTGTGTAGGCGCCGCAAAGGAGGATGGGAAAAAGTCTTAACTTGTTCATGAGAATCTTTAGTTTCTTTGATGACTAGAAAGGATGCATTGCTGAGGCCCACGAGGGAAATTCTTCGCCTAAAACTAATGTTCTACTTAGCAAATTACATACAAAAATTTACTAAATTGATTGCGTTTCTTTCAATGTTTTCTAATAACATCAGCTCACATCTTGATCCAGAGTTAACTTCTCTGCTATTCGATAGATAATTTATTGTAGCCAGCTTTACGCACGCCAGTGTGAATATCGGGGAGCTGTTCCGTACGAGCTGCTAAAGACTTCAGGACACTAGAAAAACATTTAACTTTGAATAGTTTGTAGGGATCGCTCTCCGAACTCTCCGGTAGTGTATAGTGATTTTGGTTTCAGATAATTTCAGCAGTAGAAGTTTGAAGTCTGAGGTAGCATAACTACGTGAATTATTTGATTTCCAAACAGCGGTTTCTCCAATTTTTTTCATCTAAGGCCATTGTAGCAGATAAAATCAAAACTTCAGGGAACATGAAATGTCAACACAGCATGAAGACTTGACTTACGTTCTAAAAAAATGGAAATCTGTTAACTTTTGCAGATATAATTTTGCCTAGAAAACTGAATTTGCTTCATTTTCAAAAAAGAATAATAGGTTACCATTGTTCAAAACAAAACAAAACTATGCCATTCTGTGGTATTAAAAATGAATGTGATTCTGACGTCAAACATCACGTGTAGTCCACACACTGTGCGCTTCACAGCCGAAAACAAGTTGAGAAGGCAGAACAAGCATGGAGTGCAGTGCACAATTAAAAGAACGAAAAGAATTTAGAGGTTTCAAAAAAACATTGGCGAAAAAAGTCTCTTCAGTGACAGAAAACGCAAAAGAGCAAAGTTTTCGACATGACAAAACTTTTAGATCGGGTATTAGATGTCAGCCCAGAAGACGACTATGCGTTTGACAAGTCACCCTAAAGATTTCCAATGTTTTCACCAACGCTTTCAGAATTTTACCGCTGTTGCTTGCCCGAAGTTCCTGACAACACCTCAAGTGGTCCCAATTCCCATGTCAGATCAATCCAATAATCAGTTTTTTTTCACGTTTTAAAAAATTAGAAATTGCCCTTTCTGAGAGAAATATCAGCTATGTTTTTAATCAACCTTGTAAGTTACACCGGTAAACTATGCTTTGCGAAATATTCTTAGTTGTTTAGGCAGAATCCAGAAATGACAAAAAGAAACATTTGAACGCCAGAAAACTTTCTTAGTTTTTGATGTATTTTTTGATGAATCCTGATTAAAAATCCAACTTTGAATAGTCTTCCAGGCCATCATATTTCTGACTGAAAGCATCCTAAACTATAGGCCCCTTGTAGAGAGGTACCCTACAATGAAGAACCACCTACACCAAACCAATTTTTGGATTAAAGACCCTGCAATTCACTGCAACGCCTCGAAGTCATGGAGAAATGTAGAGCTTTTTATCAATCAGGCGTGGAGTTCACGAATACCTTCGCCATCAACCGGAAAAGGAGGACCTGTAAGTATTGTCAAGGTAAAAACGTAAAAACGGCTTATAGTACGTCCGTCCTCACCTTAACCAATCTTGCGCTTTTTTTAAATTCTTTAGCTGTCTTTGCTTACATTTTTTTGAAAAGAAATATAGTCTACGAGAGTTACCATCTGCTCTACTCTACATCAATTGTTATATCATTTGCCCTTCTACGGTTTAATTCTTGGGTTTTTTCTCCCGGAGCCTGTTGGTGATGCATCAACTTAAAATGGCCAAAGCCACTATTATAAAACCTGAAATTTTTCGAGAAAAGTGTGTGAACTTGATTTTTCTTAATAAAACGTGTTAAGCAGTAACTCTGAGAAAGAGGGGTGAGTTTTACTGAATATAAAGAAATGTGAGCTTTATTGAGTCCAGTATTGTCCTTTCATTGGCGAAGCAGCAGTTTTAGTGATAGGTATGTGTTATTTGCAATTACGGAGGATTTTTCATTAGTTTTTTCTCACGTTCCACACTGAAGCGCAACGAAGTAATTCTAAACAGCATTTTTATCAGCACAGTCTAAATAAAAAAACAATCTGAAAATTTTGAAAAGACTCGATAACTTTTTCTAATTTTAAGATAGATCAGTTATCTCATTTGTAGCATAATGCACAATTACTAGTTTGAAGTAAATATGTTAGCCTAAGTGCAATTCTCTTCCTCCCGTTAGCCATGATGAAAGTTTGACGCTGTTCAGTTGTTATCTTTCCCAAAAATGTGAGTTAAGATTGTTAAAAAAACAGTGAACATTTGAACATTTTTTGTGATAAAGGTTTTTTCAAAGTTGCAAAATGTCGCGGAATGTACATGGTGACCACGTTATAAGCTTAATAGTGAGGAACGTGCTAAACAAAAAGGTCTCTCTTCGCCTGAATATCTGCAGTTACTGAACAATTTTGCCAAAATTTGTAAGTGTTGAAACTATTAAAGGAATTTATAGAGAATAAACGAGCTGAATTTTTGTAAGAATAGCGCTGAAAGTATGCAAAGAAGTTGAGGAAGAAGTAGATCTTCGCTCTTTATCTGTTTTGGAAGGTTGATTTTAAGCAATGAATGCAAAGAAAATAGCTGAAATTATATCTTTCGCCGACAATTCTGCGCCTAATACTAATGTTCGACACAGCATATTAAATACAAAATTATTACAAATTAATTGCGTTTCTTACAAAAATGTTTTCTGCTAACATCCGCTCACATCTTGACCCAGAGTTAACTTCAGTGCTATTGCATAGATGACTTTTTGTAGCCAGCTTTACCTCGCCAGTGTGAATTTTAGGGAGTTGTTTCTTACGAACTGCTAAAAACTTCAGGATGTTCAAAAATTGAGTTGGTTTTCGATAGTTTGTAGGGATTTGACTATTGTACAGAGTAGATGGTAGTGAAAATTGATTTTTGAGATATGTTCAGCAGTAAAAGTTTGAAGTCTGAGGTAGCATAACAACGTGAAATATTTGGTTTCCAAACAGCGGTGTCTCGAATTTTTTGCATCTAAGGCCATTGCTGCAGATATAATAAAAACTCCAGGGAACGTGAAATATTAACACGGCGTGAAGACTTGACTTCCGTTCTTAATAAATTTAAAATCGGGTAAGTTTTGCAGACAAATATATAATTTTGCATAGAATTTTGCATATACATACAAAACTTACTTTGCTTCATGTGCAAAAAAAGTAACCATCGTTTAAACATAAATCCTTGTCAATCTGTAAATTAAAAATGAATATGATTCTGACATCAATTTCACGTTTTGTGCACAGACTGTGCACTTCACAGCAAAAATCAAAACAAAGAGAGTAGGCAGGGCAAGCATGTAGTGCAGTGCAGAATTAAAAGAACGAAAACGAATCAGAGGTTTCAACAAAGCAATGGTGGAAAAAGACACTTCAGTAACAGAAAATGTAAAAGAGCAAAGTTTTCGCCAAGACAAAACTTTTAGATTGGGTATCAGATGTCAGCCCACAAGAAGACTAAAAAATGCGTTTGACAAGTCACCCTAAAGATTTCCGTTTTTTTCACCACCGGTTTTAGAATACTACCGTTGTTGCTCGCCCGAAGTTCCTGACAACATCTCAAGTGGTCCCAAGTCCCTTGTCAGATCAATCCAATAATCAATTCTTTTCACGGTTTAAAAAATTAATAATTGCCCTTATAGAGAGAAATCTCAGCTATGTCTTTAATAAATCTTGTAAGTTACACCGGTAAACTATGCTTTGCGAAATATTCTGAGTTCTTTAGGCAGAATCGAAAATGTCGAAAAGAAACATTTTGACGCCAGAAAATATTTTTAGTTGTTGATGTATTTTTTGATTAATCCTAATTAAAAATCCAACCTTTCTTGAATAAGATTTTGGTTAGTATGCCGAACAAGACAGTGTTCGAAGAAGTGCAAAATGAGGTTCAAAAACCAATTTTGACAATAAATGTTTTTCACGCACAAATTAATGCACCAAAATTTCTTGGCTCATACGGGTAATTTTTTTCAATTCATTCTACAGCATTTCTAAAATAATCGTCAGAGAGTCGGGAACGTAATTTTTGCAAAACTGCAGACAGTCTTTTGAAACAAAAGTTGGTGCAAAAAAAAGTTTTATGAAAGATCAAATTGTTGGTTTTTTTTATTTTTTAGTCTAATATGTTTTTAAATTATTTTAATTTTTATGTTTTAAACTAATTTTTGAGTTTTAAAGGAAGAAGTAAACATACGTAAGTATAGAAAAAATTCTCAAAACATCAAAAAAAATTTAACGATCTTCCAAATCCCTAGCAATAAAAGAAAAGCGCACAACTGTGACAGTAGCGAGATGGCATAATGAGATGGCAGACGTCTTCTCAATTATTTATGAAAAAAGTAAAAATTGCAATGATGATACTCAGTTACACTTTTGAAGGACAACAGAAGCCCAAGCAGTCAAATCAGATTGACAAAACTGGCGGAAAAAAGTTTCGAGATGGACTAAAATTACAACCTCTACAACGTTTTGAAGCTTCTGTGGTCTAATCAATTTTTTGAAACTTTTTCTTCTCTTCTTGTAACCATGGTTAACTAAACATAACGATAAATTTTTTCCAATTAATTATACAGAAATTCTGCAATAATTTTGAGAGTCAATAATGTTATTCTTTAAAAAAATGCAGAGAGTCGTTTGAAGCAAATGTTGAAGGAAATTTTATTTGACGCCAGAACAATAGAAAATAGTTTTTTTCTCATTTTTGGCCTAATGTTCTTTATAAAAAGTAAATTGTATTTTTTTCAAACTTATATCTCAGGTAGATTTAAAGGAGAACGTTAACAAAAATAAATATTAAAAAATTAACCAAAAGGTCAAAATTAATTGAAAGATATTGCCATCCCCAGCATAAAAAAGAAAGGGGCACAAATGCGCCAAAATTGCGCAACACTTAATTTTTTGTAGCCAAATCGTTGGTCTCAAGCGTTGACGTCTGTGATGTTATTAAGTCCATCATTTTTGGTCGTCAACATTAAAATAAGAAAAAAATTGACGATTGAAGAATTTACTCAGAAGCTAAAAATGAAAATCAAATTATTAAATAGTTTTATCATCGTAAATGATTTTTGTCATAAATGGATCACAGACGTCATTTCATTTATTTTTGAAAAGACTAAACATTGCACTGATGATGCTCAGTTGCAATTTGGAAGGGCAACAGAAGCCCCACAAGCGAAATCAGATTAATGAAATTTCAATCTCTTCAACTTTTGATTTTGATGTGGTCTAAACTAGTTTTCGATTTTTTTTTCGCCTTGTGACCCTGGTTGAGTACAAGAATTTCCTCATTATTGAAATTTTGCTGTTAGTAAAAAAAAAATTAGAATAGACAGCTTCAAACTCCTAAATTTACAAAGTTTGTGACAAATATTCAGTATTAATTAGATGTGGGTAAAGTTGTGGAAGTTTTGTGAGGTGACAAATAAATAGCTTGTGGTTGAAAAGAAGGACCACATTTCAGACGTTTCAGAAAGAGAAAGGGATTTAAAGAGACATTTAATTGAAATTTGATGAATTTTGGCCTACTGTTGTAAATCGACAAAACAATCTTGTCAACTAGGCTAGTTAAATTGATTTTTTTTAAATTATTTACTTTGTCATTTAATCGAATTTGGTCCTATTTTACAGAAAACCTTTACCTATTTGTGTCTGCTAGACAAAAGTTGCAGGACGCGTTCGATAAATAGAAAAATCTAACTTCTTCTTTCAACTGGAAACTATTTCTACCCGGGCCGAGGTGTCAACGCTGAAAAACGCAAAATTATGTAAGATTGGCGTTGAATGCGTTGAATTTATGTAAGATCTACGCTTGATCGTAGATCTTACAAAAATTCAACGCCTTCAACGCCAATCTTATATAGTTTTGCGTTGAATTTTGGCGTAGATCTTACATATTTAGCGTTGATTTTAGCTTAGATCTTACATAAATTCAACGCATTCAACGTCAATCTTACATATTTTGCGTTGAAATTTGGCGTAGATCTTACATGTTTAGCGTTGAATTTTAGCGTAGATCTTACATATTAACGTTGAATTTAGCTTAGATCTGACATAAATTCAACGCATTCAAAGCCAATCTTACCTATTTTTCGTTGAGTTTTGGCGCATATATTGCATATTTAGCCTTGAAATTTAGCGTAGATCATGCTTATTTTGCGTTGAATTTAGCGTAGATCATACATAAAATCAACGCATTCAACGCCGATCTTACATATTTTGCGTTGAATTTTTGCGTAGATCTTACAAGTTTAGCGTTGAATTTTAGCGTAGATCTTACATATTTTGCGTTGAATTTAGCTTACATCTTACATAAATTCAACGCATTCAACGCCAATCCTACATATATCGCGTTGAATTTTGGCGTAGATTTGACAAATTTAGCGTCGGTTTTTAGCGTAGATCTTACATAAATTCAACGCATTCAACGCCAATCTCACATATTTTGCGTTGAATTTTTGCGTAGATCTTACATAATTAGCGTTGAATTTTAGCGTACAAATTACATATGTTGCGTTGAATTTATCTTAGATCTTACATAAATTGAACGCATTCAACGCCAATCTCACACATTTTGCGTTGAATTTTTGCGTAGATCTTACATATTTAGCGTTGAATTTCAGCGTAGATCTTAAATATTTTGCGTTGAATTTAACTTAGATCTTACATAAACTCAACGCATTCAACGCCAATCCTACACATTTTGAGTTGAATTTTGGCGTAGATTTTACATATTTAGCGTCTGTTTTTAGCGTAGATCTTACATAAACTGAACGCATTCAACGCCAATCTCACACATTTTGCGTTGAATTTTTGCGTAGATCTTACATATTTTGCGTTGAATTTAGATTAGATCTTACATAAATTCAACGCATTCAACGCCAATCCTACATTATTAGCGTTGATTTTTGGCGTAGATTTTACATATTTAGCGTCTATTTTTAGCGTAGATCTTACATAAGTTGAACGCATTCAACGCCAATCTCAAACAATTTGCGTTGAATTTTTGCGTAGATCTTACATATTTAGCGTCTATTTTTAGCGTAGATCTTACATAAATTGAACGCATTCAACGCCAATCTCACATATTTTGCGTTGAATTTTTGCGTAGATCTTACATAATTAGCGTTGAATTTTAGCGTACAACTTACATATTTTGCGTTGAATTTATCTTAGATCTTACATAAATTGAACGCATTCAACGCCAATCTCACACATTTTGCGTTGAATTTTTGCGTAAATCTTACATATTTAGCGTTGAACTTCAGCGTAGATCTTACATATTTTGCGTTGAATTTAACTTAGATCTTACATAAACTCAACGCATTCAACGCCAATCCTACATATTTTGCGTTGAATTTTGGCGTAGATTTTACATATTTAGCGTCTGTTTTTAGCGTAGATCTTACATAAGTTGAACGCGTTCAACGCCAATCTCAAACAATTTGCGTTGAATTTTTGCGTAGATCTTACATATTTAGCGTTGAATTTCAGCGTAGGTCTTACATATTTTGCGTTGAATTTAGATTAGATCTTACATAAATTCAACGCATTCAACGCCAATCCTACATTATTAGCGTTAATTTTTGGCGTAGATTTTACATATTTAGCGTCTGTTTTTAGCGTAGATCTTACATAAGTTGAACGCATTCAACGCCAATCTCAAACAATTTGCTTTGAATTTTTGCGTAGATCTTACATATTTAGCGTTGAACTTCAGCGTAGATCTTACATATTTTGCGTTGAATTTAACTTAGATCTTACATAAACTCAACGCATTCAACGCCAATCCTACATATTTTGCGTTGAATTTTGGCGTAGATTTTACATATTTAGCGTCTGTTTTTAGCGTAGATCTTACATAAACTGAACGCTTTCAACGCCAATCTCACACATTTTGCGTTGAATTTTTGCGTAGATCTTACATATTTAGCGTTGAATTTCAGCGTAGATCTTACATATTTTGCGTTGAATTTAGATTAGATCTTACATAAATTCAACGCATTCAACGCCAATCCTACATTATTAGCGTTGATTTTTGGCGTAGATTTTACATATTTAGCGTCTATTTTTAGCGTAGATCTTACATAAGTTGAACGCATTCAACGCCAATCTCAAACAAATTGCGTTGAATTTTTGCGTAGATCTTACATATTTAGCGTCTATTTTTAGCGTAGATCTTACATAAATTGAACGCATTCAACGCCAATCTCACATATTTTGCGTTGAATTTTTGCGTAGATCTTACATAATTAGCGTTGAATTTAGCGTACAACTTACATATTTTGCGTTGAATTTATCTTAGATCTTACATAAATTGAACGCATTCAACGCCAATCTCACACATTTTGCGTTGAATTTTTGCGTAAATCTTACATATTTAGCGTTGAACTTCAGCGTAGATCTTACATAAATTGAACGCATTCAACGCCAATCTCACATATTTTGCGTTGAATTTTTGCGTAGATCTTACATAATTAGCGTTGAATTTTAGCGTACAACTTACATATTTTGCGTTGAATTTATCTTAGATCTTACATAAGTTGAACGCATTCAACGCCAATCTCAAACAATTTGCGTTGAATTTTTGCGTAGATCTTACATATTTAGCGTCTATTTTTAGCGTAGATCTTACATAAATTGAACGCATTCAACGCCAATCTCACATATTTTGCGTTGAATTTTTGCGTAGATCTTACATAATTAGCGTTGAATTTTAGCGTACAACTTACATATTTTGCGTTGAATTTAACTTAGATCTTACATAAACTCAACGCATTCAACGCCAATCCTACATATTTTGCGTTGAATTTTGGCGTAGATTTTACATATTTAGCGTCTGTTTTTAGCGTAGATCTTACATAAGTTGAACGCATTCAACGCCAATCTCAAACAATTTGCGTTGAATTTTTGCGTAGATCTTACATATTTAGCGTTGAATTTCAGCGTAGATCTTACATATTTTGCGTTGAATTTAGATTAGATCTTACATAAATTCAACGCATTCAACGCCAATCCTACATATTTTGCGTTGATTTTTGGCGTAGATTTTACATATTTAGCGTCTATTTTTAGCGTAGATCTTACATAAGTTGAACGCATTCAACGCCAATCTCAAATAATTTGCGTTGAATTTTTGCGCAAATCTTACATATTTAGCGTTGAACTTCAGCGTAGATCTTACATATTTTGCGTTGAATTTAACTTAGATCTTACATAAACTCAACGCATTCAACGCCAATCCTACATATTTTGCGTTGAATTTTGGCGTAGATTTTACATATTTAGCGTCTGTTTTTAGCGTAGATCTTACATAAACTGAACGCATTCAACGCCAATCTCACACATTTTTGCGTTGAATTTTTGCGTAGATCTTACATATTTTGCGTTGAATTTAGATTAGATCTTACATAAATTCAACGCATTCAACGCCAATCCTACATATTTTGCGTTGATTTTTGGCGTAGATTTTACATATTTAGCGTCTATTTTTAGCGTAGATCTTACCTAAGTTGAACGCATTCAACGCCAATCTCAAATAATTTGCGTTGAATTTTTGCGCAGATCTTACATATTTAGCGTTGAACTTCAGCGTAGATCTTACATATTTTGCGTTGAATTTAACTTAGATCTTACATAAACTCAACGCATTCAACGCCAATCCTACATATTTTGCGTTGAATTTTGGCGTAGATTTTACATATTTAGCGTCTGTTTTTAGCGTAGATCTTACATAAACTGAACGCATTCAACGCCAATCTCACACATTTTGCGTTGAATTTTGCGTAGATCTTACATATTTAGCGTTGAATTTCAGCGTAGATCTTACATATTTTGCGTTGAATTTAGATTAGATCTTACATAAATTTAACGCATTCAACGCCAATCCTACATCATTAGCGTTGATTTTTGGCGTAGATTTTACATATTTAGCGTCTATTTTTAGCGTAGATCTTACATAAGTTGAACGCATTCAACGCCAATCGCAAACAATTTGCGTTGAATTTTTGCGTAGATCTTACATATTTAGCGTTGAAATTCAGCGTAGATCTTACATATTTTGCGTTGAATTTAGCTTAGATCTTACATAAACTCAACGCATTCAACGCCAATCTTACATATTTAGCGTTGAATTTCAGCGTAAATCTTACATATTTTGCGTTGAATTTAGCTTAGATCTTACATAAATTCAACGCATTCAACGCCAATGCTACATTATTTGCGTTGAATTTTGGCGTAGATTTTACATATTTAGCGTCTATTTTTAGCGTAGATCTTACATAAATTGAACGCATTCAACGCCAATCTCACAAATTTTGCGTTGAATTTTTGCGTAGATCTTACATAATTAGCGTTAAATTTTAGCGTACAACTTACATATTTTGCGTTGAATTATCTTAGATCTTACATAAATTGAACGCATTCAACGCCAATCTCACACATTTTGCGTTGAATTTTTGCGTAGGTCTTACATATTTAGCGTTGAACTTCAGCGTAGATCTTACATATTTTGCGTTGAATTTAGATTAGATCTTACATAAACTCAACGCATTCAACGCCAATCCTACATATTTTGCGTTGAATTTTGGCGTAGATTTTACATATTTAGCGTCTGTTTTTAGCGTAGATCTTACATAAACTTAACGCATTCAACGCCAATCTCACACATTTTGCGTTGAATTTTTGCGTAGATATTACATATTAAGCGTTGAATTTCAGCGTAGATCTTACATATTTTGCGTTGAATTTAGATTAGATCTTACATAAATTCAACGCATTCAACGCCAATCCTACATTATTTGCGTTGAATTTTGGCGTAGATTTTACATATTTAGCGTCTATTTTTAGCGTAGATCTTACATAAGTTGAACGCATTCAACGCCAATCTCAAACAATTTGCGTTGAATTTTTGCGTAGATCTTACATATTTAGCGTTGAAATTCAGCGTAGATCTTACATATTTTGCGTTGAATTTAGCTTAGATCTTACTTAAACTCAACGCATTCAACGCCAATCCTACATATTTAGCGTTGAATTTCAGCGTAAATCTTACATATTTTGCGTTGAATTTAGCTTAGATCTTACAAAAATTCAACGCATTCAACGCCAATCCTACATTATTTGCGTTGAATTTTGGCGTAGATTTTACATATTTAGCGTCTATTTTTAGCTTAGATCTTACATAAATTGAACGCATTCAACACCAATCTCACACATTTTGCGTTGAATTTTTTGCGTAGATCTTACATATTTACCGTTGAATTTCAGCGTAGATCTTACATATTTTGCGTTGAATTTAACTTAGATCTTACATAAACTCAACGCATTCAACGCCAATCCGACATATTTTGCGTTGAATTTTTGCGTAGATTTTTTATATTTAGCGTCTGTTTTTAGCGTAGATCTTACATAAAATTGAACGCATTCAACGCCAATCTCACACATTTTGCGTTGAATTTTTGCGTAGATCTTACATATTTAGCGTTGAATTTCAGCGTAGATCTTACATAAACTCAACGCATTCAATTCCAATCCTACATATTTTGCGTTGAATTTTGGCGTAGATTTTACATATTTAAGCGTCTGTTTTTAGCGTAGATCTTACATAAATTGAACGCATTCAACGCCAATCTCACATATTTTGCGTTGAATTTTGGCGTAGATTTTACATATTTAGCGTCTATTTTTAGCGTAGATCTTACATAAATTGAACGCATTCAATGCCAATCTCACACATTTTGCGTTGACTTTTTGCGTAGATCTTACATGTTTAGCGTTGAATTTCCGCTTAGATCTTACATATTTCGCGTTGAATTTAGCTTAGATCTTATATAAATTCAACTCATTCAACGCCAATCCTACATTATTTGCGTTGAATTTTGGCGTAGATTTTACATATTTAGCGTCAATTTTTAGCGCAGATCTTACATATTTTGCGTTGAATTTAGCTTAGATCTTACATAAACTCATCGCATTCAACGCCAATCCTACATATTTTGCGTTGAATTTTGGCGTAGATTTTACATATTTAGCGTCGATTTTTAACGTAGATCTTTCATAATTTCAAAGCATTCAACGCCAATCTCACATATTTTGTGTTGAATTTTTTCGTAGATCTTACATATTTAGCGTTGAATTTTAGCGTAGATCCTACAGATTTTGCGTTGAATTTAGCTTAGATTTTACATAAATTCAACGCATTCAACGCCAATCCTACATATTTTGCGCTGAATTTTGGGGTAGATATTACATATTTATCGTCGATTTTTAGCGTAGATCTTACATAAATTCAACGCATTCAACGCCAATCTCATATAATTTGCGTTGAATTTTTGCCTAGATCTTAAATATTTAGCGTTGAGTTTTAGCGTAGATCTTACATATTTTGCGTTGAAATTAGCTTAGATGTTACATAAACTCAACGCATTCAACGCCAATCTCACATATTTTGTGTTGAATTTTTTCGTAGATCTTACATATTTAGCGTTGAATTTTAGCGTAGATCCTACAGATTTTGCGTTGAATTTAGCTTAGATTTTACATAAATTCAACGCATTCAACGCCAATCCTACATATTTTGCGTTGAATTTTTGCGTAGATCTTACATATTTAGCGTTGAATTTCAGCGTAGATCTTACATAAACTCAACGCATTCAATTCCAATCCTACATATTTTGCGTTGAATTTTGGCGTAGATTTTACATATTTAGCGTCTGTTTTTAGCGTAGATCTTACATAAATTGAACGCATTCAACGCCAATCTCACATATTTTGCGTTGAATTTTGGCGTAGATTTTACATATTTAGCGTCTATTTTTAGCGTAGATCTTACATAAATTGAACGCATTCAATGCCAATCTCACACATTTTGCGTTGACTTTTTGCGTAGATCTTACATGTTTAGCGTTGAATTTCAGCTTAGATCTTACATATTTCGCGTTGAATTTAGCTTAGATCTTATATAAATTCAACTCATTCAACGCCAATCCTACATTATTTGCGTTGAATTTTGGCGTAGATTTTACATATTTAGCGTCAATTTTTAGCGCAGATCTTACATATTTTGCGTTGAATTTAGCTTAGATCTTACATAAACTCATTCGCATTCAACGCCAATCCTACATTATTTGCGTTGAATTTTGGCGTAGATTTTACATATTTAGCGTCTATTTTTAGCTTAGATCTTACATAAATTGAACGCATTCAACGCCAATCTCACACATTTTGCGTTGAATTTTTTGCGTAGATCTTACATATTTACCGTTGAATTTCAGCGTAGATCTTACATATTTTGCGTTGAATTTAACTTAGATCTTACATAAACTCAACGCATTCAACGCCAATCCGACATATTTTGCGTTGAATTTTTGCGTAGATTTTTTTATATTTAGCGTCTGTTTTTAGCGTAGATCTTACATAAATTGAACGCATTCAACGCCAATCTCACACATTTTGCGTTGAATTTTTGCGTAGATCTTACATATTTAGCGTTGAATTTCAGCGTAGATCTTACATAAACTCAACGCATTCAATTCCAATCCTACATATTTTGCGTTGAATTTTGGCGTAGATTTTACATATTTAGCGTCTGTTTTTAGCGTAGATCTTACATAAATTGAACGCATTCAACGCCAATCTCACATATTTTGCGTTGAATTTTGGCGTAGATTTTACATATTTAGCGTCTAATTTTAGCGTAGATCTTACATAAATTGAACGCATTCAATGCCAATCTCACACATTTTGCGTTGACTTTTTGCGTAGATCTTACATGTTTAGCGTTGAATTTCAGCTTAGATCTTACATATTTCGCGTTGAATTTAGCTTAGATCTTATATAAATTCAACTCATTCAACGCCAATCCTACATTATTTGCGTTGAATTTTGGCGTAGATTTTACATATTTAGCGTCAATTTTTAGCGCAGATCTTACATATTTTGCGTTGAATTTAGCTTAGATCTTACATAAACTCTTCGCATTCAACGCCAATCCTACATATTTTGCGTTGAATTTTGGCGTAGATTTTACATATTTAGCGTCGATTTTTAACGTAGATCTTTCATAATTTCAAAGCATTCAACGCCAATCTCACATATTTTGTGTTGAATTTTTTCGTAGATCTTACATATTTAGCGTTGAATTTTAGCGTAGATCCTACAGATTTTGCGTTGAATTTAGCTTAGATTTTACATAAATTCAACGCATTCAACGCCAATCCTAAATATTTTGCGCTGAATTTTGGGGTAGATATTACATATTTATCGTCGATTTTTAGCGTAGATCTTACATAAATTCAACGCATTCAACGCCAATCTCATATAATTTGAGTTGAATTTTTGCCTAGATCTTAAATATTTAGCGTTGAGTTTTAGCGTAGATCTTACATATTTTGCGTTGAAATTAGCTTAGATGTTACATAAACTCAACGCATTCAACGCCAATCTCACATATTTTTGCGTTGAATTTTTGCGTAGATCTTACATAATTAGCGTTGAATTTTAGCGTATATCTTACAGATTTTGCGTTGAATTTAGCTTAGATTTTACATAAATTCAACGCATTCAACGCCAATCCTACATTTTTTGCGTTGAATTTTGGCGTCTATTTTTGGCGTAGATCTTACTTAAATTGAACGCATTCAACGCCAATCTCACATAATTTGTGTTGAATTTTTTCGTAAATCTTACATATTTAGCGTTGAATTTTAGCGTAGATCTTGCAGATTTTTGCGTTGCATTTAGCTTAGATTTTGCATAAATTCAACGTATTCAACGCCAATCTTACATATTTTGCGTTGAATTTTGGCGTAGATTTGACAAATTTAGCGTCGGTTTTTAGCGTAGATCTTACAGATTTTGCGTTTAATTTAGCTTAGATTTTACATAAATTCAACGCATTCAACGCCAATCCTACGTTTTTTGCGTTGAATTTTGGCGTAGATTTTACATATTTAGCGTCTGTTTTTAGCGCAGATCTTACATATTTTGCGTTGAATTTAGCTTAGATCTTACATAAACTCATCGCATTCAACGCCAATCCTACATATTTTGCGTTGAATTTTGGCGTAGATTTTACATATTTAGCGTCGATTTTTAACGTAGATCTTTCATAATTTCAAAGCATTCAACGCCAATCTCACATATTTTGTGTTGAATTTTTTCGTAGATCTTACATATTTAGCGTTGAATTTTAGCGTAGATCTTACAGATTTTTGCGTTGAATTTAGCTTAGATTTTACATAAATTCAACGCATTCAACGCCAATCCTACATATTTTGCGCTGAATTTTGGGGTAGACTTTACATATTTAGCGTCGATTTTTAGCGTAGATCTTACATAAATTCAACGCATTCAACGCCAATCTCACATAATTTGCGTTGAATATTTGCCTAGATCTTATATATTTAGCGTTGAGTTTTAGCGTAGATCATACATATTTTGCGTTGAAATTAGCTTAGATCTTACATAAACTCAACGCATTCAACGCCAATCCTACATATTTTGCGTTGAATTTTGGCGTTGATTTTACATATTTAGCGTCGATTTTTAACGTGGATCTTTCATAACTTCAAAAAATTCAACGCCGATCTCACATAATTTGTGTTAAATTTTTTCGTAAATGTTACATATTTAGCGTTGAATTTTAGTGTAGACCTTGCAGATTTTGCGTTGCATTTAGCTTAGATTTTACATAAATTCAACGTATTCAACGCCAATCTTACATATTTTGCGTTGAGTTTTGGCGTAGATTTGACAAATTTAGCGTCGGTTTTTAGCGTAGATCTTACAGATTTTGCGTTGAATTTAGCTTAGATTTTAAATAAATTCAACGCATTTAACGCCAATCCTACGTTTTTTGCGTTGAATTTTTGGCGTAGATTTTACATATTTAGCGTCTGTTTTTAGCGTAGATTTTACATAAATTGAACGCATTCAACGCCAATCTCACACATTTTGCGTTGAATTTTTGCGTAGATTTTACATATTTAGCGTTGAATTTCGAGGTAGATCTTACATATTTTGCGTTGAATTTAGATTAGATCTTACATAAATTCAACGCATTCAACGCCAATTCTACATTATTTGCGTTGAATTTTGGCGTAGATTTTACATATTTAGCGTCAATTTTTAGCGCAGATCTTACATAATTTGTGTTGAATTTTTTCGTAAATCTTACAAATTTAGCGTTGAATTTTAGCGTAGATCTTACAGATTTTGCGTTGAATTTAGCTTAGATTTTACATAAATTCAACGCATTCAACGCCAATCCTACATATTTTGCGTTGAATTTTGGCTTAGATTTGACAAATTTAGCGTCGGTTTTTAGCGTAGATCTTACATAAATTCAACGCATTCAACGCCAATCTCACATATTTTGCGTTGAATTTTTGCGTAGATCTTACATAATTAGCGTTGAATTTCGAGGTAGATCTTACATATTTTGCGTTGAATTTAGATTAGAT
>NC_134468.1:62740378-62792238 GCF_964194025.1 Convolutriloba macropyga
CATTGAAATTAGCTTAGATCTTACATAAACTCAACGCTATCAACGCCAATCCTACATATTTTGCGCTGAACTTTGGCGTAGATTTTACATAATTAGCGTCGATTTTCAGCTAAGATCTTACATAAATTCAACGCATTCAACGCCAATCTCACATATTTTAAGTTGAATTTTTGCCTTGATCTTACATATTTAGCGTTGAGTTTTAGCGTAGATCTTACATATTTTGCGTTGAAATTAGCTTTGATCTTTCATAAACTCAACGCATTCAACGCCAATCCTACATTATTTGCGTTGAATTTTGGCGTAGATTTTACATATTTAGCGTCATTTTTTAGCGCAGATCTTTCATATTTTGCGTTGAATTTAGCTGAGATCTTACATAAACTCAACGCATTCAACGCCAATCCTACATATTTTGCGTTGAATTTTGGCGTAGATATTACATATTTAGCGTCAATTTTTAACGTAGATCTTTCATAATTTCAAAGCATTCAACGCCAATCTCACATATTTTGTGTTGAATTTTTTCGTAGATCTTACATATTTAGCGTTGAATTTTAGCGTAGATCTTACAGATTTTGCGTTGAATTAGATTTTACATAAATTCAACGCATTCAACGCCAATCCTACATATTTTGCGCTGATTTTTGGGATAGATTTTACATATTTAGCGTCTGTTTTAGCGTACATTTTACATAAATTGAACGCATTCAACGCCAATCTCACACATTTTGCGTTGAATTTTTGCGTAGATCCTACATATTTAGCGTTGAAATTCAGCGTAGATCTTACATAAATTCAACGTATTCAACGCCAATCCTACATTATTTGCGTTGAATTTTGGCGTAGATTTTACATATTTAGCGTCTATTTTTAGCGTAGATCTTACATAAATTGAGCGCAATCAACGCCAATCTCAAACATTTTGCGTAGAATTTTTGCGTAGATCTTACATATTTAGCGTTGAATTTCAGCGTAGATCTTACATATTTTGCGTTGAAGTTAGCTTAGATCTTACATAAACTCAACGCATTCAACGCCAATCCTACATATTTTGCGCTGAATTTTGTGGTAGATTTTACATATTTAACGTCACTTTTTAGCGCAGATCTTACATATTTTGCGTTGAATTTAGCTGAGATCTTACATAAATTCAACGCATTCAAGGCCAATCCTACAAATTTTGCGCTGAATTTTGGGGTAGATTTTACATATTTAGCGTCGATTTTTAGCGTAGATCTTACATATTTTGCGTTGAAATTAGCTTTGATCTTTCATAAACTCAACGCATTCAACGCCAATCCTACATTATTTGCGTTGAATTTTGGCGTAGATTTTACTTATTTAGCGTCATTTTTTAGCGCAGATCTTTCATATTTTGCGTTGAATTTAGCTGAGATCTTACATAAACTCAACGCATTCAACGCCAATCCTACATATTTTGCGTTGAATTTTTGCCTAGATCTTACATATTTAGCGTTGAGTTTTAGCGTAGATCTTACATATTTTGCGTTGAAATTAGCTTTGATCTTTCATAAACTCAACGCATTCAACGCCAATCCTACATTATTTGCGTTGAATTTTGGCGTAGATTTTACATATTTAGCGTCATTTTTTAGCGCAGATCTTTCATATTTTGCGTTGAATTTAGCTGAGATCTTACATAAACTCAACGCATTCAACGCCAATCCTACATATTTTGCGTTGAATTTTGGCGTAGATATTACATATTTAGCGTCAATTTTTAACGTAGATCTTTCATAATTTCAAAGCATTCAACGCCAATCTCACATATTTTGTGTTGAATTTTTTCGTAGATCTTACATATTTAGCGTTGAATTTTAGCGTAGATCTTACAGATTTTTGCGTTGAATTAGATTTTACATAAATTCAACGCATTCAACGCCAATCCTACATATTTTGCGCTGATTTTTGGGATAGATTTTACATATTTAGCGTCTGTTTTAGCGTACATTTTACATAAATTGAACGCATTCAACGCCAATCTCACACATTTTGCGTTGAATTTTTGCGTAGATCCTACATATTTAGCGTTGAAATTCAGCGTAGATCTTACATAAATTCAACGTATTCAACGCCAATCCTACATTATTTGCGTTGAATTTTGGCGTAGATTTTACATATTTAGCGTCTATTTTTAGCGTAGATCTTACATAAATTGAGCGCAATCAACGCCAATCTCAAACATTTTGCGTAGAATTTTTGCGTAGATCTTACAAATTTAGCGTTGAATTTCAGCGTAGATCTTACATATTTTGCGTTGAAGTTAGCTTAGATCTTACATAAACTCAACGCATTCAACGCCAATCCTACATATTTTGCGCTGAATTTTGTGGTAGATTTTACATATTTAACGTCACTTTTTAGCGCAGATCTTACATATTTTGCGTTGAATTTAGCTGAGATCTTACATAAATTCAACGCATTCAAGGCCAATCCTACAAATTTTGCGCTGAATTTTGGGGTAGATTTTACATATTTAGCGTCTGTTTTAGCGTACATTTTACATAAATTGAACGCATTCAACGCCAATCTCACACATTTTGCGTTGAATTTTTGCGTAGATCCAACATATTTAGCGTTGAAATTCAGCGTAGATCTTACATAAATTCAACGTATTCAACGCCAATCCTACATTATTTGCGTTGAATTTTGGCGTAGATTTTACATATTTAGCGTCGATTTTTAGCGTAGATCTTACATAAATTCAACGCATTCAACGCCAATCTCACATATTTTGCGTTGAATTTTTGCCTAGATCTTACATATTTAGCGTTGAGTTTTAGCGTAGATATTACATATTTTGCGTTGAAATTAGCTTAGTTCTTACATAAACTCAACGCATTCTACGCCAATCCTACATATTTTGCGCTGAACTTTGGCGTAGATTTTACATAATTAGCGTCGATTTTTAGCGTAGATCTTACATAAATTCAACGCATTCAATGCCAATCTCACATATTTTAAGTTGAATTTTTGCCTAGATCTTACATATTTAGCGTTGAGTTTTAGCGTAGATCTTAAATATTTTGCGTTGAAATTAGCTTAGACCTTTCATAAACTCAACGCATTCAACGCCAATCCTACATTAATTGCGTTGAATTTTGGCGTAGATTTTACATATTTAGCGTCAATTTTAAGCGCAGATCTTACATATTTTGCGTTGAATTTAGCTGAGATCTTACATAAACTCAACGCATTCAACGCCAATGCTACATATTTTGCGTTGAATTTTGGCGTAGATTTTACATATTTAGCGTCAATTTCTAACGTAGATCTTTCATAATTTCAAAGCATTCAACGCCAATCTCACATATTTTGTGTTGAACTTTTTCGTAGATCTTACATATTTAGCGTTGAATTTTAGCGTAGATCTTACATATTTTGCGTTGAAATTAGCTTAGATCTTACATAAACTCAACGCATTCAACGCCAATGCTACATATTTTGCGTTGAATTTTGGCGTAGATTTTACATATTTAGCGTCAATTTCTAACGTAGATCTTTCATAATTTCAAAGCATTCAACGCCAATCTCACATATTTTGTGTTGAACTTTTGCCTAGATCTTACATATTTAGCGTTGAGTTTTAGCGTAGATATTACATATTTTGCGTTGAAATTAGCTTAGTTCTTACATAAACTCAACGCATTCAACGCCAATCCTACATATTTTGCGCTGAACTTTGGCGTAGATTTTACATAATTAGCGTCGATTTTTAGCGTAGATCTTACATAAATTCAACGCATTCAATGCCAATCTCACATATTTTAAGTTGAATTTTTGCCTAGATCTTACATATTTAGCGTTGAGTTTTAGCGTAGATCTTAAATATTTTGCGTTGAAATTAGCTTAGACCTTTCATAAACTCAACGCATTCAACGCCAATCCTACATTATTTGCGTTGAATTTTGGCGTAGATTTTACATATTTAGCGTCAATTTTTAGCGCAGATCTTACATATTTTGCGTTGAATTTAGCTGAGATCTTACATAAACTCAACGCATTCAACGCCAATGCTACATATTTTGCGTTGAATTTTGGCGTAGATTTTACATATTTAGCGTCAATTTCTAACGTAGATCTTTCATAATTTCAAAGCATTCAACGCCAATCTCACATATTTTGTGTTGAACTTTTTCGTAGATCTTACATATTTAGCGTTGAATTTTAGCGTAGATCTTACATATTTTGCGTTGAAATTAGCTTAGATCTTACATAAACTCAACGCATTCAACGCCAATCCTACATATTTTGCGCTGAACTTTGGCGTAGATTTTACATAATTAGCGTCGATTTTCAGCGTAGATCTTACATAAATTCAACGCATTCAACGCCAATCTCACATATTTTAAGTTGAATTTTTGCCTAGATCTTACATATTTAGCGTTGAGTTTTAGCGTAGATCTTACATATTTTGCGTTGAAATTAGCTTAGATCTTTCATAAACTCAACGCATTCAACGCCAATCCTACATTATTTGCGTTGAATTTTGGCGTAGATTTTACATATTTAGCGTCAATTTTTAGCGCAGATCTTTCATATTTTGCGTTGAATTTAGCTGAGATCTTACAAAAACTCAACGCATTCAACGCCAATCCTACATATTTTGCGTTGAATTTTGGCGTAGATCTTACATATTTAGCGTCGATTTTTAACGTAGATCTTTCATAATTTCAAAGCATTCAACGCCAATCTCACATATTTTGTGTTGAATTTTTTCGTAGATCTTACATATTTAGCGTTGAATTTTAGCGTAGATCTTACAGATTTTGGGTTGAATTAGATTTTACATAAATTCAACGCATTCAACGCCAATCCTACATATTTTGCGCCGATTTTTGGGATAAATTTTACATATTTAGCGTCTGTTTTTAGCGTACATCTTACATAAATTGAACGCTTTCAACGCCAATCTCACACATTTTGCGTTGAATTTTTGCGTAGATCCTACATATTTAGCGTTGAATTTCAGCGTAGATCTTACATAAATTCAACGTATTCAACGCCAATCCTACATTATTTGCGTTGAATTTTGGCGTAGATTTTACATATTTAGCGTCTATTTTTAGCGTAGATCTTACGTAAATTGAGCGCAATCAACGCCAATCTCAAACATTTTGCGTAGAATTTGTGCGTAGATCTTACATATTTAGCGTTGAATTTCAGCGTAGATCTTACATATTTTGCGTTGAAGTTAGCTTAGATCTTACATAAACTCAACGCATTCAACGCCAATCCTACATATTTTGCGCTGAATTTTGTGGTAGATTTTACATATTTAACGTCAATTTTTAGCGCAGATCTTACATATTTTGCGTTGAATTTAGCTGAGATCTTACATAAATTCAACGCATTCAAGGCCAATCCTACAAATTTTGCGCTGAATTTTGGGGTAGATTTTACATATTTAGCGTCGATTTTTAGCGTAGATCTTACATAAATTCAACGCATTCAACGCCAATCTCACATATTTTGCGTTGAATTTTGCCTAGATCTTACATATTTAGCGTCGAGTTTTAGCGTAGATATTACATATTTTGCGTTGAAATTAGCTTAGATCTTACATAAACTCAACGCATTCAACGCCAATCCTACATATTTTGTGCTGAACTTTGGCGTAGATTTTACATAATTAGCGTCGATTTTTAGCGTAGATCTTACATAAATTCAACGCATTCAACGCCAATCTCAAATATTTTAAGTTGAATTTTTGCCTAGATCTTACATATTTAGCGTTGAGTTTTAGCGTAGATCTTAAATATTTTGCGTTGAAATTAGCTTAGACCTTTCATAAACTCAACGCATTCAACGCCAATCCTACATTATTTGCGTTGGATTTTGGCGTAGATTTTACATATTTAGCGTCAATTTTTAGCGCAGATCTTACATATTTTGCGTTGAATTTAGCTGAGACCTTACATAAACTCAACGCATTCAACGCCAATGCTACATACTTTGCGTTGAATTTTGGCGTAGATTTTACATATTTAGCGTCAATTTTTAACGTAGATCTTTCATAATTTCAAAGCATTCAACGCCAATCTCACATATTTTGTGTTGAATTTTTTCGTAGATCTTACATATTTAGCGTTGAATTTTAGAGTAGATCTTACAGATTTTGCGTTGAATTTAGCTTAGATTTTACATAAATTCAACGCATTCAACGCCAATGCTACATGTTTTGCGCTGATTTTTGGGATAGATTTTACATATTTAGCGTCGATTTTTAGCGTAGATCTTACATAAATTCAGCGCATACAACGCCAATCTCACATATTTTACGTTGAATTTTTGCCTAGATCTTACATACTTAGCGTTGAGTTTTAGCGTAGATCTTACATATTCTGCGTTGAGATTAGCTTAGATCCTACATAAACTCAACGCATTCAACGCCAATCCTACATATTTTGCGCTGAATTTTGGCGTAGATTTTACATAAATAGCGTCGATTTTTAGCGTAGATCTTACATAAATTCCACGCATTCAACGCCAATATCACATATTTTGCGATGATTTTTTGCCTAGATCTTACATATTTAGCGTTGAGTTTTAGCGTAGATCTTACATATTTTGCGTTGAAATTAGCTTAGATCTTTCATAAATTCAACGCATTCAACGCCAATCCTACAATGTTTGCGTTGAATTTTGGCGTAGATTTTACATATTTAGCGTCATTTTTTAGCGCAGATCTTTCATATTTTGCGTTGAATTTAGCTGAGATCTTACATAAACTCAACGCATTCAACGCCAATCCTACATATTTTGCGTTGAATTTTGGCGTAGATTTTACATATTTAGCGTCGATTTTTAACGTAGATCTTTCATAATTTCAAAGCATTCAACGCCAATCCTACATATGTTGCGCTGAATTTTTGGGTAGGTTTTACATATTTAGCGTCGATTTTTAGCCTAGATCTTACATAAATTCAACGCATTCAACGCCAATCTCACATATTTTGCGTTGAATTTTTGCCTAGATTTTACATATTTAGCGTTGAATTTTAGCGTAGATCTTACATACTTTGAGTTGAAATTAGCTTCGATCTTACATAAACTCAACGCATTCAACGCCAATCCTACGTATCTTGCGTCGAATTTTGGCGTAGGTTTTACACATTTAGCGTCACTTTTTAGCGTAGATCTTACTTAAATTCAACGCCCTCAACGCCAGTCTCACATATTTTGCGTTGAATTTTCGCCAAGATCTTACATATTTAGCGTTGATTAAATAATTCTTCACAGGTGAGAAAAGCGAAGTCTAGAGCAAACAAAAACACTCAAAGATAAACAAAAAATCTTCATGATCTTGTCAAGAAGAAAAAATTGTGTTCATAAATATTTAAAGCTGGGAAAAGATTATTAGTAAAATTTTGAGCTGGTACGGATCTTTAAGCAGTTTTCAAGTGAGTGAAGAAATTCAACGTTACCAGCACCAGCTAATGGCAAAATGAGCTGAGTAATTGCTCTGACATACAATCGAAAATTGGGAAACTGAGTTTTAAGAACAAATACATGACCGCACATATCTGACCACTCTCGTCCACTCATACTAATCGGCTATTTTTTTCTGAAGTAGAAATTACTATTTGATTTGAGATAGAGGAAAATAATGTTATTGTATATGGATAGCCGGCGCTAAGTACACATTGAAACTAAAAACACTATATGGAGACACAAACCGTTTTTCATTAAGTTCATTTAGAGACAGGTTATTTGAAGCAGAAACTTCGCCATGTGTCGGCTTGTTTTCTAGGAACTGCTATGGACTCTGTTCTGAGATATTTTAGGAGTCGACTTTCAAGTACCTGTAGACCTCAGATTGTACCTCGTCCGTATAACGTTAATGAGTTCCAATGCAACGACAAATGGCTTAAAAATTATTTAGAAGACAGTGAGAAAATCCTTATTTAATATATTCGGTTTGAAACGTATGTTAACCTTATCAGAGGCCGTAGGTATTATAAGCTGGTATTGAAAAGTTCTCTTTTTAATTGTATTGTAACGGAAGATGTACGTGAAATTTATAGGTTTTATCAGATGTCTTGTGACGGTTTTTTTTACGCTTTCTTAACTTTTATAACAATTTGATACTGGAACAAAAAATAAACTTCAACGCAAATTCAATGGTTTTTCTAAAAAAGAAGAAATGGTGGATCGATTTGAAAAAAACGTAATGCAGTTGGCTCTAAAAAAAATTACGTGTATGTCAAGGAGCATGAGTAGTACACTCGTAGGGAACATTTATTGTGCCGTTGTTATGGATTTGATACCCACGGCAATTTCTTTCAATATTTCATTTTTAATTGTGAAGACCTAGGTGATTGTCTCTGGCAACACAATGTCTGTTTTTTCTTTGGTAATGACAAATGCGTCAATGAGCATGATTATTTTGTTGTGGGAAATAAAAGAGTCTGTATTTTCCAACTTAGGTTTGGCCAACTTGGATAGACTTTACTTCAAAACATGAAACTTTTTATATCATTTGCAAATTCTAATTTCTGTAAAAAGATGATTTCAGGGCATGCAAGCAAGTTCCTAATTTTCCCTTTGTGATAATATTTTGATTATCAAGAAACTTTTTCAGCTTAAATATCAGATATTCTGATTGATGTTATCTCTAACACGGACAGAAAACCTCCATTTAAAATCATTTTTCTTGCATCTTTTATCCGTCTCATGATATTGTTTTTTCTTGTGAGTATGTGCTGTTCTGTAGTCTATTGTAATTATTTCATTCAACATTTCAGTCACAATACCGGGTGACCGTTTATTTAGGTATTGGGTCCTTGTCCATGTCTCTTGAATTTTACAATGGGCTACATCAAAATGTTTTCATTCATTGGATGCATTGAAAATCTTATGTATAGTCCCTTGAATGACGTTTTTTTATATTGTAACGGTGTATAGCTGCGGAAAATCAGGATTATGCCGGTATCAGTAGGTTTTTCATAACAAGGAAAGCAAATTTATTATTTCTCTTTTTTGTTTTTGTTCAGCTTAGAAAGAATTGCTTTTTTTTATTTTTTCCCGCTATTGTTAGTGCCTTTTTCAACACAGTTCAATTGACAATGGTAAAAGCTCAAGAGAAAAAGACTTGTAAAAAAACAAATTTTAACATGATCTTGTCAGGAAGAAAAATAATCTGTTCATCAGCATTTAAAGCTGAGAAAACATTATAAACCAAAATTTGAGCTGCTCCGGATCTTTAAGCATTATTTAAATTGAGTAAAGAACTTCATTGTTTCCAGTGCCAGCTAAAAAATCAACATGCAAGAAAATGTTCCAGGAGATTATCGCTGAATGCTTGTTTGCATGCAACAAGATCAGAGTGACAGCAACTTCATTGAAGAACCAGTTCGACATCTTGGAGGGAAGCAATCAGCAACGTAAAAGTTTTCTTTGCTTGTGTCAGAACGAATCAGAGCGCAGAAGGAAACTCGAAAATCTACTGAAGAGATTTTCCAAGCAAAAGCCTGATAGACATGCAGCAATTTTTTTAAACTGAGTAATTGCTCTGACGACATACAGTCGCAAATTGAGAAACTAAATTTTAAGCACAGATACATCGCCGTACAAATCTGACCACTCTCGTCCACTCATACTACTAATCGGCTATATTTTCTGTAGTACAATTTACATTGTGTTTGGGGACAGGTTTTTGAAGCAGAAATTTTGCCATGTGTCCGCGTGTTTTTTAGGAACTGTTTGGGACTCTGTTCTGAGATATTTTAGGAGCAGACTTTCTAGTACCTGTAGACCTAAGCATTTGCATCGTAGGTACAAAGTTAATGAGTTCAAATGCAACGATAGATGGCTTAAAAATTTTTTTAGACGAGAAAGAAACATATTAAAAATTCCCTATTTAAATTATTCGGTTTGGACGCATATTAACCTTATCTTAGTCCGTATGTATTTTAAGCTAGTATTGAACAATTCTCTTTTTAATTGTATTAGAACAAAAGAAGTACGTTAAATTTTTAGATTTTATCAATTTTACTGTGGTGATTTCCTTTTACCTTTTCTTATCTTTTATAACAATTTGATACTGGAACAAAAAATAAACTTCAACGCAAATTCAATGGTTTTTCTAAAAAAGAAGAAATGGTGGATCGATTTGAAAAAAACGTAATGCAGTTGGCTCTAAAAAAAATTACGTGTATGTCAAGGAGCATGAGTAGTACACTCGTAGGGAACATTTATTGTGCCGTTGTTATGGATTTGATACCCACGGCAATTTCTTTCAATATTTCATTTTTAATTGTGAAGACCTAGGTGATTGTCTCTGGCAACACAATGTCTGTTTTTTCTTTGGTAATGACAAATGCGTCAATGAGCATGATTATTTTGTTGTGGGAAATAGAAGAGTCTGTATTTTCCAACTTAGGTTTGGCCAACTTGGATAGACTTTACTTCAAAACATGAAACTTTTTATATCATTTGCAAATTCTAATTTCTGTAAAAAGATGATTTCAGGGCATGCAAGCAAGTTCCTAATTTTCCCTTTGTGATAATATTTTGATTATCAAGAAACTTTTTCAGCTTAAATATCAGATATTCTGATTGATGTTATCTCTAACACGGACAGAAAACCTCCATTTAAAATCATTTTTCTTGCATCTTTTATCCGTCTCATGATATTGTTTTTTCTTGTGAGTATGTGCTGTTCTGTAGTCTATTGTAATTATTTCATTCAACATTTCAGTCACAATACCGGGTGACCGTTTATTTAGGTATTGGGTCCTTGTCCATGTCTCTTGAATTTTACAATGGGCTACATCAAAATGTTTTCATTCATTGGATGCATTGAAAATCTTATGTATAGTCCCTTGAATGACGTTTTTTTTATATTGTAACGGTGTATAGCTGCGGAAAATCAGGATTATGCCGGTATCAGTAGGTTTTTCATAACAAGGAAAGCAAATTTATTATTTCTCTTTTTTGTTTTTGTTCAGCTTAGAAAGAATTGCTTTTTTTTTATTTTTTCCCGCTATTGTTAGTGCCTTTTTCAACACAGTTCAATTGACAATGATAAAAGCTCAAGAGAAAAAGACTTGTAAAAAAACAAATTTTAACATGATCTTGTCAGGAAGAAAAATAATCTGTTCATCAGCATTTAAAGCTGAGAAAACATTATAAACCAAAATTTGAGCTGCTCCGGATCTTTAAGCATTATTTAAATTGAGTAAAGAACTTCATTGTTTCCAGTGCCAGCTAAAAAATCAACATGCAAGAAAATGTTCCAGGAGATTATCGCTGAATGCTTGTTTGCATGCAACAAGATCAGAGTGACAGCAACTTCATAGAAGAACCAGTTCGACATCTTGGAGGGAAGCAATCAGCAACGTAAAAGTTTTCTTTGCTTGTGTCAGAACGAATCAGAGCGCAGAAGGAAACTCGAAAATCTACTGAAGAGATTTTCCAAGCAAAAGCCTGATAGACATGCAGCAATTTTTTTAAACTGAGTAATTGCTCTGACGACATACAGTCGCAAATTGAGAAACTAAATTTTAAGCACAGATACATCGCCGTACAAATCTGACCACTCTCGTCCACTCATACTACTAATCGGCTATATTTTCTGTAGTACAATTTACATTGTGTTTGGGGACAGGTTTTTGAAGCAGAAATTTTGCCATGTGTCCGCGTGTTTTTTAGGAACTGTTTGGGACTCTGTTCTGAGATATTTTAGGAGTAGACTTTCTAGTACCTGTAGACCTAAGCATTTGCATCGTAGGTACAAAGTTAATGAGTTCAAATGCAACGATAGATGGCTTAAAAAATTTTTTAGACGAGAAAGAAACATATTAAAAATTCCCTATTTAAATTATTCGGTTTGGACGCATATTAACCTTATCTTAGTCCGTATGTATTTTAAGCAAGTATTGAACAATTCTCTTTTTAATTGTATTAGAACAAAAGAAGTACGTTAAATTTTTAGATTTTATCAATTTTACTGTGGTGATTTCCTTTTACCTTTTCTTACCTTTTATAACAATTTGATACTGGAACAAAAAATTCAAAGCAAGTTCGATGGCTTTTCTAAGAAAAAAAGAAATGGTGAATCGATTTGGAAAAAATTTAATGCAGTGTGCTCTAAAAAAATTGCGTGTATGCCAAGGGCATGAGTAGTACACTCGCGGGGAACCTTTATTGTGCGGTTGTAATGGATTTGATACCATCGGCAATTTTTTCAATATTTCATTTTTGATTGTGAAGACCTAGGTGATTGTCTCTGAAAACAAATTGTCTGTTTTTTGGTAATGACAACTGCGTCAAAGATCATGATTATTTTGTTCTGGGAAACAAAAGAGTCTATGTTCTCCAACTTAGGTTTGGCCAACTTGGATGGATTTGACTTCAAAATATGACCCTTTATACACCACATGCAAATTCTAATTTCTGTAAAAAGATTATTTCAGAGCATGCAAGCAGGCTCTTAATTTTCTCTTTGTGATACAATTTTGATTATCACGCAATTTTTTTTAGCTTAAATATCAGATATTTTGATTGATGTTATCCCTAACACTGACAGAAAACCTCCACTTATAATCATTTTTCTTGCATCTTTTATCCGTCTTAAGATATTGTCTTTTCTTGTGAGTATGCGCAGTTCTGAAGTCTTTTGTAACTGTTTCACTCAACATCTCATTGACAATACCGGGTGACTGTTTATTTAGGTACTGGTTCCTTGTCCACGTCTCTTGAATTTTCTAATGGGCTACATCAAATTGTTTTCATTCAGTGGATGAATTGAATATCTTTTGTATATTCTCTTGAACAACGTTTTTCTTATATTGTAACTGTGCATAGCTGTGGAAAACCAGGATTATGTCGGTATCAGTAGATGTATTTTAATAAGGACAGCTAATTTTCTAGTTATCAATTGTGTTTACATTCAGTCTAAAAAGACCAGATTTCTATTCTTGTTGGGTCTCTCTAGAGTTAGTGTAGTTTTTGTATAGTGGAATTGTATATAATTTTTGCTCTTGAGGATTCACCTTTACAATACACATTCTGTCATATGCATACCAGTTGAAAAAATTTAAGTCATGTGTATCTTCTGTTGTACTTCTTTCTGAACAACATTAATAGATACATACAATTTCTTACAAAATCTACTCCCCGTCAGTAATCCATCAGTTATTTCACGCGTGATGAAATGAGTTGTTTGCTAATACAAGATCAATCCTCTATTATCTGTTATAGCTTTTCAGGAATTGCTATTTTTGCTTCTTTCTTGCCCTTTTTAATGCCTGTTTGAGCACAATTGAATTGACAATGGTTAAAGCTCAATAGAAAAAGAATTGTCAAAAAAGAATTTGACTAATAAAAACGATCTTTTTTTTCGAAATTGGTTTTGTCTAACCTCTCGAACGCAAAACAGTTTGTCTCCGTATCTGCTCAGAAATCTGACGTCAGCAATGTCACAAGCGGAGTTGCATAAGGATCCATTCAAGGTCCCCTGATGTTCTTGGTGTTTAATAACTTTTCCAGAAATATTAAAGGAGTGAAATAGTTGCGGCTCTGCGGATGATTTTAAGATTATAACGAGCTCGAAACGTTATCTTGATGATTGTGCGACTGCTATTGAACTTTGGTGGGAAGAAAACCAAATGGATTGTACTGTTCAAAATGTAACCTTTTAAACTTCAAAGGTATTCAGGCTTCCATCAACTGCGAACTAGTAGGATGTCAGCCAACCCAGAAAGACCTTGGTTTGGTTGTTGCAAGCAGCCTAAACTGGACTGATAATTGCCCACAACGAACTAAAAAATCCGCATCAGCGCTTCATCAGATCAGATCAGGAAAAACCTCTCAAGTTCATGCAAGCTTAAAACGCGCAGGAACGCATATGTTGGCTACGCTGTTTTAACCCTGGTGTATGGGTCACAAGCTTTCTCTCCAAATAGAACTCAGTAGAAAGAACTCAAACTTGTGCAAAAAAAGGCTACGAAAAAAGGCTGAAACAACCCAAACTGCTCCCGATCACCTTTAGTAGTAGTAGTAGTTCAGGCTTCTGCAATGCACGGGTTGAAGCACCCTTGTTGATCGTCATAAATGAGTTATAATGTCGCTGATCCGATATTTTATATTTTTGTTGTCTGTAAGGTCTGTCTGTTTGTTGACAGTGTTATAGAGATAGGCTGTTCTCGGCCAGAAATTTTCGTCGCTTTTGAATAATCGTTTTTTCGTAAGTTTGATTTCACATTTCGCGCCCTGTCTCGTCCGATTATTGTTGTTGAAATGTATAGACTTTTCTATGGCAATGTTATATTTATTGTTTATGAGATCTCATAGTAGTAATAAGCTGTGAATTTCGAAGTAAAAAGACAGAGGAAGAATTTTCAGTTTGATTATTGAGAGAAGAGCTATTATCCATTTCGTCGCACTTTTTTGGATTCTTTCGATGAGTACTAGATCGCATTTAGACGGATACCACACTTGGCAGGCGTAGGATATAATTGGTACAATGTAACCCGTGTATGCGTTTAATTTAACTTGAGGGAGAGTTCTGTGGTGAAGATTTCTTCTGAGGTACCGAAGTGCTTTAAGAGTTTTGGAGGCTCGTGTGCTTGCGTTTTGATGCCAAGTTAGGTTATCACAAACTTGTATTCCGAGATCTTTTTGATGAGACGAGATGTTGACAGTTTCATTTTTTATTGTAAAGAGTGACTTTTTCTTGAAACAGAGGATCTTGCATTTGTTTTCATGGAGGCGCTTTCCGTTGTTATTGCACCATTCATTTAATTTCTGGAGATCAGTTTGAAGTTCATGTTTGTTATTAGAGAGCAATTTGTAATCATCTGCATAACCGTAGTTTTGACTGTATTCGATTTTTTGTGGTAAATCATTTATGTAAACGAGAAAAAGTAGTGGCCCCAGAATTGAACCTTGCGGTACGCCGCTAGTGACGTCACGAAGGCTCGACGTTGAGGTTCCAATGCGAACACGTTGTTTTCTGTCGTCACAGTAGTTGGCTATCAATCTGAGCGCTTTTCCCCCAATCCCTGATTCCGACAGTTTTGCAACAACGTGGTGGTGGGGTACTGTATCAAACGCTTTCTGGAAATCTAGGTAGAAAACGAAAAGTTCATCATGTGCAATTGAGTCGACTTCTTTGTACAGTTGGTCTGGAAAGCATAACATTTGAATAATTGCTGAACGTTGAGGCCGAAAACCAAACTGGGAATCGTGAAGTGTTCCTTTAACGTGCTCATAGAGTTTGTTGAAAATAAGTTTCTCGAACATAGGCAACATAGGCAATTAATTGGTCTATACCTTTTATCTCAAACTGTATGACTTGTTTTACTTCGTGTCGATTCGTCATGGAAATTTTGATGCTAACGCGGAAAAATTTTCCTTCTTGAACAAAACGCTGAACAAGGAACATTAGCAGAATTTATAGTGACGAAAAGAAAACTACAAAAGACTGACAGTAACTTCGACGTAAGAGCTAAGCGCCTGGTAATTATCTTTAAGAAAGTTCTAAATGTGAAACCACGACTATGGAGTAGTAAGAGTTTGAGCGATATATACTGGAAACTTTGTTGAACACTACAATATGCAGAAACCCTGCACATGGCAAATAATATGCACCTGTAAAAACTAATGAACTTGAAAATCTAATTAATCTGACGGCTTGAAACATACGTATAAACTGAACCCAGGGTTCCAAAACCCGTGGGTCAACCCTTAATCCATGTCTTCTGCTACTACACATCATTATGCCGACGGGAGAATATGGGTCTTTCACATTGTTGTTGTTTCCCCCCTCATTACGTCATCTGACCACTAAGTAAGCTGGGGGGCTCTAATGGGAAACATATGGGCTTGAACATATGCTTTTGAAGAGTAATTAGATTTCAACCGTAAAATGGGATCTTTGTTTCATCTATGGTTGTTTGACAAAAAGTTTTCCGCGAACACAGGCTGACTTTTTTATAGCAATGCGAGATCTATTCTCTTTCGGCCCCCAGTTTTTTATGACCCCAAGTTACAAATTGTGTTGTTATATAGCACATTACTATGTAAAAACAATGCGCCCGGGGGTCATAAAACATCTACCCACTAAGCTGGGGGAGGGGGAAACAGAATAGATCCGCAATGCGAATTGCATTTTCTAGGCGAATTGCAAACCTCCTAGAAAATTTATTAAACTTAAGGGAACCATCTGGACTGAAAAACCGAATATTACGTACAATGTGGAATTTTTTCGAGAAGAAATTTTCTGAGCGAAATATGTGCACTTGGCAATTGTTCTGCGATTGTCAAAACTGTAGAAACTATTGGACATTATTTTAATTTGATGACTGGGACTTTAGACCCTTCAGCACAGCTGTAAATCCCCAACAACAACAAATGCGTATGCAGAAAAGCTTGCTCAGTTCAGTGCCTAAAATAATCTTATTTTCAGATGGCGTAGTCAATCAACAAAATGCCGATGTTAGAAGATGCACTGTCGAATGTGCGGGTCCTCGCCGAGATCTCCATTGCAGATCAGGTGCCCGCGATCGAGGCCTACTCCACGAGTCTTTTATATCGCGCAGACTTTGACACAAACTTCCAAGACAGGAACTCGTTCATTATGGGTAATGCTAAGTTTAACGAGGAAGCTGTCGTTCAGGCTAACCTGAATACCCTCCTTGAAGAAGGCGAGCAGTATGCAGTTATGATGTACACGTGGCGATGCTGTTCAAGAGCCCAGCCTTTACCAGCAACTGACCAATACGACAAAATTGAAGTCTATCAGAAGATCATAGACGTTTATGAGCCTGAAATAACAAAATTGAAGAATTTTTACTATTTCGTTAATAAAGCAACCGAAAGATTTATTACAGAAATAAAGCGAATGTGCAGAAAGGATTTCGTTTCTGAAGTCTATCTATGGACGCTGGGCCGTTTCATCAACATGTTTGCTGTGCTTGATGCACTTAAAAATGCTAAAGCGTCTATCAAGAACGATCATGCTGCCTATCGACGTGCAAATCAGATCCTTAAAAAAATGAATGACAGTCAAATGATTCACGAGTCTCAAAATTTGACCTTGTTTTTGGCTGACAATGACAAAATATCTAAAAGCTTGCAAACTAAACTTGAGCACATCCAGGGAGCTGAAGATCTATTAGCAGATGTTGTGAATGCGTGCTGCACTATGTATGAGAACAAGCACTATGTACTTCCAAAAGAGAAAGAGATAATGCTCAAAGTAATGGTTTTTGGGCTGTACCTCCTCGACGGAATGAACATTCCGATCCACAAACTGGAAGAAAAGAAAAAGATCAATGTATCTAAAATCGACAGATTCATCAAAAACGTGCAAGTTGTGCCTATTTATGGTGATATGCAAATCGAGCTTCCAACATACATTAAAAAATTTAAGTGCTACCAGGATAACACATCGCGTTGGACCTGTACACAGACAGGTAACATGTGTGTTCAGTCATCAATAATGGACAAGATTTCCATGATGAGAGTGGAGCACCACGCGTTAGTAGTGGAGCTCAGTAAAATAAGAAACGAAGCGTTGTTGGGAGAATATTGCGCAGCCGAGAAGTTGGATCAGAGAAATAAAGACATCTATCTTGCAGCGTTGCATTGTCTACGGTCAGTGGCAAGTTGGAATTCGATTGTTTCAGAGGTGTTTTCGTGGAAACTTGTTAACCCAGCAAGAGATAAGGCGCTGAAAGTAAATGAAGATGCCGATACAGATTATGCTTTGGTTACGAAATACAATTACACACCAGATGAGTGTTCTGCTCTTGTAGAAGCAATCTCAATGATAAAAAGTATGCAAAAACTCATGTTCGAAATGGAGAGCATGTTAACTGAAGCCGCTAAGAGTTACACATACTACGAGCTGCAAAGTTTTGTCCAGTTGGCCCTTAGGGAGCCAATTAGGCAAGCTGTGAAGAAAAAGAGGTTTAACCTCCAGCAGCACTTGCAAGCGATCCGAGATTGTTGTGCAGATTGGAATGACAAACGTCCACCTGTTGATGACCCGGCCCTTAAAGGCGAGAAAGATCCTAAAGGAGGCTACACGATTGTATTGCCTAGAAAGTCAGTTGGACCTTCAAGTACTCAGCTTTACATGGTTCGAACCATGATTGAAAGTTCCCTCAGTGAGCGCGGGGCTGGAGGATCGAAAAAGAAAGACTCACTGAGGAAAGAATTGGAAGGCGCATGTGTTCAGACAATAGAGCAATTCCATCAGAACAGCTATTTCTGGAGCTACATGTTAAACTTCAATCAAAGCCTGTTTGAGGCATGTGATTTGTCGCAGCTTTGGTTCAGGGAATTCTACTTGGAAATGGCCATGGGAAAACATATCCAGTTTCCAATTGATATGTCAATGCCCTGGATTCTAGCCAGTCATGTTGTCAGCTCAGACGACTGTAGTGCAATGTTAGAACACCTCTTGGTCCCGTTCGACCTCTATAACGACTCAGGCACATATGCTCTCACCAAGTTCAAAAAGCAATTTCTTTACGACGAAATCGAGGCTGAGCTCAATTTATGTTTCGATCAGTTAATAGTGACTCTTTCTGAGAAGATCTATCAACACTACAAGGTGTTGTCATCTAGTCTGCTCCTCGACAAGAAGTTCAGAGCGGAGAAATCAAAACTCGGCCAGGATCTCCCGTTTCCCTCTGGCATCAGATATGACACAATATTGCGTCAGCGTCACGTACAACTCTTGGGTCGATCTGTTGACTTGAATCGCGTAATTGGTCAAAGAATAAACTCTCTGTTCCAACAGTCATTAATGGTAGCATTCCGGCGTTTCACAAGTCGGGACCTTCACGGATTAATTGAACTAGACACTCTTCTTGAAGTAAATAAACTATGCCACAAACTGCTGAGTGAGTTCGTCTTATTACCTACGTTTGAAGATTTAGTGAAAGAAGCGAACAATAATATTACAGCTCCTTATGGCATTGTTACCGTGCATGTTTATCACGAGATCAATCAAAGCGTCCTGCCAGGCTATTCCTTCAATTTTGGTACGCAAAGGTTTGTCAAGCAGCTCGTCAGCAATGCTGGTGTGCGGATGGGTGAACAGCCTTTGAAGCACAGAGATCAACCATTAAGTCACGTCGAACTGTTTCATCTATTTGGATCTACACAATTGAACAAAGCGTATGCACAGATTTGTGAACTGTATTCGAAATTCATTGGAGCGGAGCATATGAAGATTCTATGTAAGGTGCTGGGATACCAAGGTATTGCTGTGTTGATCGAAGAAATCGTGAAAGAGGTGACATTACGGTTGACGCCGAGCGATAGTATAAATGATGTGAGCTTGGCAAACCAAGTCATCAAACTTTTGAAGGTGATGCATAGTTCACGCTTTACTTTACAGGCTATTTTAAAGCCTTTCAATTGTATGCATATATTGTTAATTGCTCTCAAACGAAGTTCGTAGCAATTATATTAGTCCTGTCGGTCTTTTTTATGCGTTTTTTCGCTTGGCCAATTTTTCGTCTGAGGCTTTTGACTTTTCGCCCTCAAAAACGGGGTAAACAGGTAGCGCACGGGGGGCATTAAGTGCTCTTAAAGCCTTTCAGCTCTGTTTCAGCTCAAACTTTTGGAGACTTATACTTATGGTGTGAAGGGCGGTTCTTATAGGTTGAAGACACCCGCACTATTGACCCCCTCCCCCCCCCCCCCCCCCCCCCAACTATTACCCAACCCCCCACCGCGCTGTTGCCCACCCCCTCTCCATCAGCCCCCCTCCCCGTGCACCCCCCCCAAGTTTTTGTGAAAATTTTTGTCATTTTCATTTTTCAGCCCTAGGTGTCAAGGAACATACTCTAGGATTTTATAATAGGTTACTGCATAGTTTCTAATGGTAGTTGAATGGTTCAACATTTTAACATCACAAATTTTACCTTTTCTGACAACTTGCAAATTCCTTTTTTTAAGGTTTATTGTCCTTATTCACATTTTACCAGACCCAGGGGCCAGAAAATCTCCCGAAGGGTTTGATAATAAGTTAATGAAAGTTTTTTATTGGTCATGGAATAGTTCTCAGCTTTTTAATATCTCAAATTTTAGCATTTTTTTAAAAAAACTTGCATTTTTTCAAGGTTTTGAAAATTTTGTCGGTTTTTAGGTTTCTGCAGCCTTAAGAGCCGAGGAACCTCCTCTAGGGTTTGAAAATAGGTTAATGTATATTTTCTAATTGTAATAAAAGGTTTTTCAAGATTTCAACACCTCGAATTTTAGCAATTTTATTTACCAAACTTGCAATTTTTTTAAGTTTTTTTGTCATCTTTTTTAGGTTTCTCCAGCCGCAAGAGCAACGTAACCTCCTCTAGATTTTGATCATAGGTTAATGTATAGACTCTAGATGTAATGGAATGTTTTTCAAGATTTAATAGCAGCAATTTTTAAAATATTTGCAATTTTTACAAGTTTTAATCTTTTTATGTTTTATGAGTTTTATCAGTTTTGTTTTTATGAGTTTTTTAATCATTTTTTCCGGCCACAGGGTCCTAGGGACTTCCTTCAAGGTTTGCTGATAAGTTGTCGCATAATTTCTATAGTTAACGGAATGGTTATCAATATTTTAATGACTCCAGCTTGATCAATTTTTTGATAAAATTTAATTTTTTTCAAATTTTTGGGAAATTATTATGTTTCAAGTGCATGGATTTATGAGTCAGTGAAACTATTTAAAGCTTGAAATAGGGATACTGGATAGTCACTTGAGACAGTTAAATGGTTTTGAAGTTTTTAATGTTTTGAATTTTTGGCAAGATTGTTAAAATTTGCAATTGTTTTCAGAATTTTTGAATATTTTTTATCCTTTTCTGAGTTTAACGATCATTACTGGCCACCGAAGCTTTTTAAGTCTTGCAGATGGGTTACTTGACATAACTCCAGAGACAAAAATAGCTCTGAACTTTTTCACTGCGAAATCTGGAAGCTGTTGTTTTATATTTTGCAAACAAGGCCAGAAAACTAAAAGTTGCAGAGTCTGAGCAAGCTAAAGCTAGGCTCACTAAAACCTGGCTAGCTACTGATGAAGCCAACCGCTCGCCGGTCGTTTGAGAGCGATTCGCGCGACGTTAGTCAGTTGTGTTATTTTTGTTGCTGGTGTTGATAAAATAATAGGGTTTTTAAAATAAATGGCATTGTTTTGTAAACTGTTCTAGATTAAGTTAGGCATTCCTGTTTTCCTAATCAGTTTATCCTCAACCTTTTGACGAGGTGTCTGATTATTTCCCGCTAAAGTGCAATGAATATTTTAGAATTCTATCGATGATTCCAATAGAATATTTTGTGTTGACAGGTGATGCCGTATGAGAACAAGCTTTGCAGTCTGCAAGTGAAAGTGGACGAGGCACTGCACCAGTACATTCAGAATCAGTTCCAGCTCTTCCACAACCCTGAGAGAGTCCAACTCATGCACTCCCTTAACCATTTGGGCAATGCTGTCCAATTTGTCCAATTGTTGGAACAGAATCTCTCTCTGGAGGAGGTTCAGGATCTCATCCAGGCATCTTTTTTCCAGATGAACATACCCAAACAGTTCATCAGACCAGGTGAAGTGATAAATATAATTCAGACAACTTTTATGTTCACAAATGTGACAAATTGTAATAGACTTAATTAAATTTTGCGCGCTGTGGAAGTTCAATTTTATTTGACATTTGGGATATGGTAATTAGATAAACCAACGATCGATGCCAATCTAGGAAAAATATGTTCTGTATTTGCCACTCTAGCCCAACCAGGAACTCTAAACTATACTCAGAGTGAAAAAACAAACATCCAGAAAAGAAAGCTTGCAAGAAAGTTTGTTTCTGGAGTAAAAATCAATGAAGTTTATTACAAAGAAAGCAGACGACATTACGTTGCGAATAGATGTTATCGAGTAATTTATTCGAATTGTCACTCATTCACGACAAAGTTTGAAAATTAGAGTTTGTCAACGTTTTTAAATTAGTGTCTTTTTTTGATGCGAGATTTGACAACGACAAAATCTTGTCCCCGTTTTCAGTCCCACTGTCATTGTGCAGATCATCACTGTTATCCTTGATTACGGTATCTAATAAACACGATATTTAACAACGTGCCAATTAGGCCGAAATGAAAGAAAGCCTAATTGGTGATTAATTACAGAAATGTCCCTTGTAATTCTAATTGTGGATCAAAAAGTTAATTAGGCGTTTGCAACTACCCACATCACTGCTCATAAGAACTTTAAAACCTCTAATTCTCAAGTAATTACTAGTTAAATTCGAGCATTTTAAAGGCTAATTAAAAAATTTACTGAAAAAAGCTCAAAATCGCGGACAAGCGTTGCGTTATCCGAGAATACAAATACCAAATTTCATGCTTGTTTCGTTACTGTTCAGTGGTTAATGTATAATTTTTCCAATGCGAAAAACGGTGACGTAAAGCAAAAATATGTGACAAGGTATTGTCATTTATCGGCGAAAGGCCTGAAAAGCGAAACCCAAACACAAAACCCAAATTCGCATGCTTTTTGATTCAAAGTGATTGTCTTTTGAATAATTTCTGCATTGTTTTGAACGATGATTACTTAGCTTTTGCAAATTTCCTTTCCTGAATTTTAGGGTGCAGCAGTCGTTTTCCGTTTTTTTTTCTGACAATTTATGAAATTTGAGTTCTGCGTGATAGGACTTGCAGGTTGGTAATAGCTGCTTATTCATTCCTTCTGATGAAAGCTCACTTTAAAAATAGGAGAGGTGAAATCGGATGACAAAATAAAATAAATTGTTTAACAGTATTTGTCTTAATTAACTAATTTCAGCCTCAGATTTAAAATTCTTCACTGTATTTTAAACTAGGATCGGCATTGCGCATTCATTTATTTCATGTTTTCTCTCTAATTGGATTCAAAACTTTGTACAAGGGAGCCAAAAATGCGGTGCATTATTACACGTGTTAGATTTCGACTACTCAATAGACCAGAAAGGGCCAAATTTGGTCGTTTGCTACCTTTGGTCGTTTGCTACCTTTGGTCGTTTTGCTTACCTTTGGTCGTTTTGCATACCTTTGGTCGTTTTGCTATTAATTGATTCTATTCATATCTAGATTTGTACGTATCTTTTTGCACCAATCTATTTACTACTTGTGACTACATTTCAATCGTGATATAGTTCATGTTATATTTAATGTAACATGGGTGCAAGTTAGCAGAAAGTTCATGCCTAAGTAAGAGACAAAATGTTTATTATTCGGATTATTTTCATCATGGATGTATCGAGTACATTAAATTTAAATGATGCTGTTAGTATTTAAAGAATTCTTCGACAACCACCCCCCACCATCAATGAATGAAATTTTACGCCATTTGCGTTTGCCTAACTTTTATGCAGCTACATCATAAATCAATATCAATGTAAACAGGATCATCTGGTAGTTCACACGGTTATGAAAATAGAACTTTTTCACGGGCAAAAGAGTTCGTTGTGAGACGCTATTTGATTGTTAGGAGACAACAAGGAGGAGAAAAAGAAGCGCGCGGAGGCCAAGTACAAGACACACCATGCAGTGTCTGTGATTGAGAACTGCTGCTCAGAAACAGAAGCTAACATTGTAAGGGAATCGGACCTGCTCACCAAGGAACGACTCTGCTGCGGTCTCTCTGTGTTCGACACATTCCTCAAGCGTGTCGGCCAGACCCTGTCAGCCCACAATCTGTGGACCAGTCAACAGGACAAATTGGCTGCTCTAATCAGCGGAGCTGATAACTCCGAATTCTACCGCCTATGGAGCGGTATGCAGCTTTGTTACGCAATACCCCCTCCCCCTATGTTTAAACAGTCCCACAACTACCTCGCAGTAGATATCATCGGGGATGGGGCTATCCTGGGAGCTTGCACTATAATGGCCCTCTGTGGGCAACAGAAAAAGTTCGAAGTTAGTGATATGTGTTTTGCTTTGTTGGACAATGCTGATTGTGATGACCAGCCTTTGAAAGACGTGCTGGTCCTTTCAAATTCGAGTGAAAGTGTGAACTTGGCTGATTTTCTGAACCGTGTGAAATCATTTCAACTTTTACACACGCAGCTGTTTAACATGATCAACCGGTACCTTCAAGTTCCCTCGGATAACTCTGTGGACAAAGTGCACAACGTGAATGTGTATGGAGTGCAAACTACAACGGCAACTAATAGAAGTTGGTGAATCAAATTATTTATCAAACTCCTTTGCGATTATTTATTAGTAAATAATAATAATGTAAAATGTATTTTGTTATATTCCATGGCCTATTTGAGCCTTGTTTGGATTGAAGCAGGCCATTCCAGTTACTCCTTAGCATGCTTTTGCGCCTCCTCCGTTTATTGTTGCAATGTTTCCACGACCTTTTACCCCAGTTGTTCACCAAATGCAACCCAACCCATTAAGTTAGAGAGATAAAATTTGTCCCAAAACAGCTATTACATTTAATACTGACCGACTAGCAGTGCTTGTGTGCTAGCTCATTCAGTTCAATTCAGTTGTTGTGATAAATTGAATTTTTAAAATAAATTTTATGCTGGAAAAAGATAAACATATTGAGCTGTTTAAAATAAGAAGAAAGCGTTCTGTATTGTTGGTTTTGTTAGGATTTTTAATATTTGACACATTTTGTAGTAAAAGTAAATTATATCCTGTTTTCCTCCTATCTCTGCAATGTTATAATGAATGTAGTTGCTGAAATATAAAAGAAATTAGGGACATTAAATTTGCACGAGAATTAAATAAAAAGCATATTTTGTTTATATTTGGTTTAAAAATTGATTGCATTTGTTTTCCGATTAACCATTTTTTATTTGATTTGTCACTCTTAAATGCGCATTTATCACGCGTGAAGTTGTTGAAGTAATGCACACCAACAGACACTAACATTCACCTTTTATTATAGTGATAATAATAATGTGGCCTACCTAACTTGGGCGAATAGATAAAGTTATACCAATATTGCATTTATAACTGTGTTGCAGTTATATGATCGATTGTCCAAATGTAGTGAATAAACAGTTGCCTGGCAGTTTTGCTCAATCGATTGCTGTTCTATCTTCTCTCTTTGTTGCTTCTTCTCATTCGATGAAGCGATTAATTTATTATTATTAATTTGAAAGCAGCCCGTTTGTCAGTCATTTTCTTCAGTAGCATAGATGATAAAGAACATTCTCAATTCATTTTTCACAAAACCCAGTTTTTATTTCAACTTAAGCAATTGGTGACCAGACAAACTAAACGGCTAATATGGTTGTGCACATCTGAATGATGATAGGTAAACTTGTCAATTTTCCAATAATCAGTCAGGATTTGGGAACATAGTGGGATGGATATGCGAGTGTCAAAAGAGCGGCAATGGACCACGTTAATGGCCAGATTCAAAGTTTACGAGAGATGCGTTAGGTTGTTTGTTTCAAATGAAAAGGTTGTGCTGTATTATCCTGTGCTAACTTAGGCATGACCACACGTCGTTGCCATCGAAGCGAAGTATCAGTTTAGACTTAGACAATGCATTAATCCCATTCATTGGTCTTGCCTTTTCTGTTCTATTGGAACAACGTCAAGATAAAGGCCAAAACAGGTGCCTTTAATTCATTCCAATTTTGGAAAAATGAATCAACCTGTTGATTGATCTCGAGCGAAGTTTGAGGCAATTATTGTAAACGTGTCTTTCTGAAGCAAAATTTTTTCTTGACCGTTTTTCTAGAACATTCTTTCGATTTCACTTTGGGTAACTTTTGCACGCTTGACTTGACTTTTTGCTTCACCTAAATTGCGCTCATTAAGGCTGTGTTGCAAAAATAAAGCATTGTAAGGGAGCTCACGGTCTTTAAATGCGGGTGGAAAGTGCTGCAGTCTAGCACGCGCGAGGTCCACAGATTGAATCCTTCCCTAGTCTTATGTTTTTGCACTGCCCACCCTGAATTACATTGCCCCGCCTGTTGTTCGAGATCCATTTGTCCGACGTTAGTCGGTTAATGTTTCGTTTAGCCCCTTGATCAACCAGGCAGAAATTAGGTCCATTTTTCGAGTTATCGATGTATAGATTCACGCTGCTTGAAGTTTTTGAACTTTTTCATTAGTAACATTTAGTCCTACAATCATAGAAGTTTGCTTGTTGCAGTCTGCCTATGAAAAAATTTTCGGTCAAAATTTTTAGCTGATTTTTCTTTGATCTGAGATTCTGAGTGGTTGTCTGCAAACTAAACCCTTCCCAATGGTTCAGTCAAAATTTTGTGATAGTTGTTTGATGCTCCAACACTAAACAGCACAAAATTGTAAAGGCAGTAAGGCCTCTATTGCTTAGCTACTATACTATATGAGCTGAGTGATCCAATGAGTTAGTCAATTGCACTTAGCTGAGTTCAAAGAATGCGTTCTGAACTGTTTCTAATGATTTTTGATGGAAAACCAATTTGAGAGCACTTAGAAAACTTTTCAAAAACAATTTAAAGGTTTGCACGGATTCAACCTTCCTGGATTAGTTTTTAAAATTATATGAATCCCAAATTTCGACCATTACACCCATTTTTAGGTAAATTCATTTTATTACCACAACTTTTTAGAAAATGACCACTTCAATTGTTATAGCTTCTTGAATGTCAATATATGACTATTTTTGTTCCGACCCCCCTTGAGTTTGTTCAGTCAGTTTTTTTGTTCAGTCAATTTTGGCCGATCGATATATTCATCGTAGAGAGTTGAGACTGGTATAATTAGAAAACTTGTCCAGCGTAGAATATGGAATTAAAAAGATTTTTTTCATTTTCGTTTTTGACAGGGAGATATCGAGGTTTAAACTTTCGAGAAAATAGAGTGAATTCCGTTGATTTCATTCACCTTTTTTTGGTATTTTGACTAAAATTTTGCCAATTTTGATAAAATTTAAAATTTTTCAAGAAAATGTTGATTTTACGTTTAAAGACAAAATATATTGTCGGCTACTTTCATTGAATTTTTTTTGTCACAAATTCCGGCTAAATATTTCACAAAATTCAGACTTTTTCATCAAAAACAGACAGCACGAAATAAGTTTCTTTAGTCCACTCTGATTAAATTTGCAGCAAGTGCACACCCAAACACCACTAACACAATCTTTGTAGACTGAAAAGGGGTCTAATTCCACTTCAACTTCCGTTGAGAGTGCTCTATAAATAAAACTTCCTAATTGAAAATGGAATTGAAAAAGGAGCTCACTAGTGGTAGGTCCTATTGGCTTCCTAGTTATTTCAAAATTATTTTATCTAGTTGATTGCTTGAAAGCTTATGGTCGTTTTGACTTTTAAAATATTTGATTTTTAAATAAAAATTGGCTTATTGAACTTTGCCTCCATTTTTCTCTTAATTTGGTCAACTTGTAGCTTAATGTAAGCAATCAAAGAGTGCTCCTTCTTTCTGCTGATTTCAAGTTTAGTCTTTATTGCGGTTTTACGCCTTAAGTTATGGTGTTCTGGCTTTTATACTACTAGATTTCACAACTTTTTTTTAAAATTTTTAGGTGTTTGCCCAATATTCATGTTTTCTAGTTTTGTCAAATTATCATGTTATTGTCAGTTCATATATCACATTTTTCGCGTTCAAAAAAACCCACATTCGATAATATTTAGATCCTCAAAGATAGATTGTGGTTCTCTACCGCTTCGACAATACTTTCTCGGAGAATGTCTTTAACTTTTGTTTTTACTTTGTCTTTTTAGTCGTATTTATTTTTCCGTACAATGACCCGGTTTGATTGGGGTTTTCTGGTAGAGTAGATGAGCCGATATTCTGATGTTAGAAGATAGATAATGGCTTTCATGACTTTGAAAACAATTGTTTTCCAAAATGAAAAAAAAAAAACATTTCAAATTCGCAATTTTGTTCGTTTTATTGTCTGTTTGTTACCTGGTCTCGTTAATTAAAGGTTAAAGATGGCATTATGTTTGTCAAGGGAAGATGTCAAAAGGGATTGGTGTCACAAAATATAATGTTTTTAAAGAATTCGTCATGACTTTACTGTCTTCCAAACGGGTTTTTCACAAAAAAAGTAAATGAATTTTTGATCGTTCTTTTTGTAGACGTAAGATATATTCTGGATAATTGCAGGTCTCAAGGGTTTCCTTTGAAAAATTGGACGAACCTATTCATATTTTTCATTTTGTAATTAATGGCTATCATGTCTTTGGAAATAAATTTTTTTCGAAAAAAAACAAGTATTACATAATTTTGCATTTTTCTTTTTTGTCTAATTGTTGCTTATTTTCATTAAAGAGCGGTCACATAATACATTATTGGTGTTCGACGAAGGTGCAATTGAACATATTTTGGGGACCAAAGTATGGCTTTAGGGCTTCCAAATCTTTTTCTGGCAAGTTTTAATTGATTTTTAGTTTGTTGTCTATTTGTTGTTCTTTTTGTAACTGCATAAAAAATTGAATACCAAGAGTTCGTAATTCCCTTCTATAGAAGCATTAATAATTGTAAACCTATGGGATATTTTAGTTGATTCCTAATGGTTTTGATTACTTTGGAATTAATTGTTTTTTTAAAAAAAATTCAGCGAATTTTCAAACTTCTGTTTGAAAATTTTGTCTGTTTCTGTTCTTTCAAAGTTTCTGTTCTTTTTTGTCTAATAGTTACCAAGCTTTTTTATGAACTGGTGAATAACCATTTTTTTTTCTGGTGAATTACAAGTTATTTTGTTTATTTTCAGTTTCATCTAACGCTATTTTGACTTTGTTATTAAGTTTTCTTTTTTAAAACGGACATCAATTTTTTGATGTAATTTATGTTTGTTGTTGTTTGATTTTGGCGTTCGTCTTCGCTCGCTTTCTTAATATCGGCATATCTCATCAATCTAATGCATCTTTTTTTACTCCACTGAGTTGTTTGCTTTGGAGGCTATCTTTTCGTTCATACACCAGTTTTTTTGAAAAAATACTTGAATTTTATTGTTTTTCTATCTGTTCCTCATTTGGTAGACAATTATGCCAGAATTGTGGATGAGCGGGGTCGGAACTTTATGTGCAATCGCACATTACCGAGCCGCCTTGTATTTATTTCTATCAAAACGCTCTCTCTGATCGATAAATTGTTGACGTCGTCCTGAGAAACAAGATTAACTGCTTAGGCACAAAAACATCAAGTTAATGAGCAGTTCTCTAAAAGTCTTGGTATTTTTTGAGTATGCGATGCGCTGAAACTACCGCGGAGACTTAAATTCATGATACGGTAATGCATGGGACGCTCCACACCGCCCCTCTCAACATCCTCCTCCAACCTCGCCCACTGCATTCTGCTGTTTAGGTGTTAGGTGTACATTTAAATTTACAGTAAACTCAATTTCATGTGGTCTTGACCCATAGCAACTTAATGCCACGCCCTCTTTTATACAGCCCCCCCACCCCACCCCCCCCCCCCCCCCCGCCCCCCCTCGTATAATGCAGTCAGGCTAACCAGCCTAAGCTCAAAGTAGCTGTTTCAACAAACGTCAGTATCACGTTAGTCCAGTGGTTTGCGAGCCGTTCAACTTCAGATGGATATGTTTGAAAACAGAAAAAATATACTTGAAAACTAAACTAAGCAGAGTAATCTTCCATTTTTAGGGTCTAGGAAATAAACACCCACTTAACTTTAGACAGGAAATCAACTCCCACAGAAAACAACCCCCACGGAAATAAACCCCCATTTTAAAATTTTAGAATTTTGGTTGTGATAATTTGTTCGGTTGCGATAGTTTCATAGCAAGTCCCACGGGCCGCTGAGGCATGACCAAGGCACGTGAGCCATGGCCAAACGCGCTAAATGAGGAGCTCTTTAATAGTAAAGTGGGGGTTTATTTCCGTGGTGGTTTATTTCCTATCTAAAATCAAGTGGAGTTTTTCCGCAACCGCCATTTTTAAGTTCTGAATTTCCTAACTGAATTTTTTCAAACTGAACTTTCGAAGTTGAGTTTCCGATGTAAAATGCCCGTCCAAGTCATACGTCTGTAGATAAGTTAAATTTTCAGGCCACATTAATAAATTTCAAACTGATTTTAGTAAAGGTAACTAAAATGTCCAAAAACCCTCGAAATATCCAAATTTACTATTTGATGTTCACTGTACTCACATTTATTAGTTTTTAGCTGAGATTGAGGTCCCTGAAAAATTGTTTAAGGCAGTATTTGATGTTGTGTCAGAGACGATTGTTCTTTTTTCCACCCAGGTTTAGGTGCGCGAACCTAGACCGTTCTGATCAGACCATTTGGGTCGCACACTGGTGGCGTGGTGGGACCCAAAATACATGGTCTGGGAAACTCTGGAGTCGCGCGATGGTTTGGACAATGGTGGCACTAGGGTCTGATCAGAAGGCAAAGCCGCGCTATAATCTGTTCATAGACTGCACGAAAGTCTGGACAATGATCCCAAAATCTAACCACAAAGCATTAACTGACAATATTTTTGGCTGCAGTTTTTTATCACTCAAAATAAATGTTGCAGGCACTTCAAAATGACTTTCTGTTTATATTTTTACCAATTACTTTTGTCCTAACCTTAACAAGATATACTAAACTATTAAATTTTAAGTTGAGTAGTGTATAGGTTTGAATTGAATAACAACGGATTATAACATGTATTCAGAAATGGTCTGATCATAGGACAAAGTTTGGAGTATGGTCTGATCAGAGGGAGCGTTGGTCGCACGAAAGTTGCACAAACTTTTTGGTAGCACCAGAGTCGCTCGAAATATTTGGGTCGCACGATGGCCTGATCAGAGGGTTTTGGTTCGCACGATAGTCTTTTGGTAGCACAATTTCTTGGGTCACACTACGGTCTGATCAGAGGGCTGTGGGTCGCATGATGGTCTGATAAGACGGCAAAGTCTGGGAAATGGTCTGATCAGAGCGGTCTAGGGTCGCGCACCTAAACATGGGCATCTATTAAACTCAATCGATCTAGTTTTGGGACTCAGATATTGTTAGCCCTGTCTATACTCATTTGAGTCAGCCACGTTGGCTACAGCGTACAGAGTAACTGAAGGCTTACAGGTCTGATAGGCATTAGAAACATTTTCTTCATTGGGAAGTATTGTTGTTAATATATTTGTTTTCTATCGATAGCATAGACAACGTTTTTGCCATGTTAATCACAACATAATGATTTTGAGTACTAAATTAAAAGGGCGCTTTGTACGGATAATTTGCGAAAACTTAGGGAAAAAAGCCCGCTAAAAAACGTCTAAAACCTCAAATTAAGAAAAGATTGCATCCTAAAATTGCAATGAAAATTGTGATAAATGCTTTAAATGGTCAAAATTGCTCCCAAACACACAATTGTTTGCTAAAATGTGAAAGACGAACCACTTTAGATGAATAAAAAATTGTTTGAACTTCAAAAGATATGGATATCTTTTTTTTGTAGTCTAGTATTTCTTCAAAAGTGCGTGGGATGGGTCATGAGGATTTCGAATTGTACAAAGGGCAGGTGACGTTGGCCTCGGTCGGCGTGGAATTTGGTGATGTTTGGATGCACGTGCAGACTTGTCTCTGATACTTGTTGAAATAATTGCAGCCCTTACGTGAAGTGATCCAGGAGAAGACTTTGTAAAAGCCACGCAGGCATCTTCTGAATTGACTCTCACACTCTTCGAACTAGAGGAAAAACGAATTAGGTCAGCATCAGGTTTGATCAGATGTAAAAGACAAACTTTTTTGTTATTAAATTTCATCTTTTGGTTTAATCATAATTTGACAGATAGCAAGCCTGAAAACATTTATGAAAAATCTTTATTAAAACGTTATTTGGAAAAAAAAGTTGAAGCTTCCATGAAAATTTTCATTTCCTTTCTCGGGTTTATAAAGTAATTTTAATCCTATTATTAGCTTATTCAAAAGCGAATGAATTAAAACGGCACATAAGTTGTCTAAAAGGTTTCCCCCTTTATGAGAAAACACTAATGAAAAACAGACAATTTCTTTCTAACATAAAATTCAACAATGCGCCTCGGTAATGTGCGTTTGCACATAAAGTTCCGACCCCCCTCATCTACATTTTTCACTTGAATGTCTACCAAATGAGGAGGAGATAAGAAAAATAACATATCAACATATCGCTCAACAAACTACTAACTGAGTAAAACAACCTAAGGGCCGATGAGGCCTGTGACTACCATAATATGACTACCAGAAAAGAGGCGATAAAAATCAAATAATTACAAATATTAATTACGACCAAAACTCGTTGTCCATTTTTTTGAAAACCACTAACAACCAAATCAAAAAGGCATCACATAAAACCTATACTAAAGAAGATTATCCTATGCTTCATTAGTGAAAAAATGGAACTTTTCCTCAATGCTAATTGGTAACAAGTCAACAAGAAATGAGCAAAAGAGCAAAGTTTAAGAAAACGTTGCTTTTTTGAAAAGAATTAACGTCAAACTGATTACAAACATTATGCATCAAATGAAACCATTGAGAGATTTTTTTATACCTCTAAAGGGAGCAATTTAGAACTTTCATTATCCAGGATATGTCTCACGACTACAAAAAGAACAACAAATAAAGGCAAAAACAAAAAAAATTGCACGAAAAATTTGTACGAAAACGATGCCCCAGCCAAATAAACATTAAACTGTACCCTAAAAACTTTAAATAATTTTGATTGCGTTCTTTGCAAATTATTAGAGGACCGCCCATTATTGTGATACTGTGAAAAGAAAAACAATCTACAAAAATGTTCGAATATGCGAAAATCAGGAATATTTTACGAAAACTGGTTGTACCAAGAACAAAGCCATTATAAAGAGCAAATTATACTTCATTAGATAACGGATGTGGCTTATCTAAAGAGATGCTAAGCTACCAGTTAACAGGAATGAAATTGGCAAATCTCAGAAATCCGTTGTCTTTTTTAAAAACAAATATTTTCAAAGTTCATAACCAATGTAAGCTTTTGACTAAAAGAGTCAGCAGTTTATTTTGAAACTTCTTTGAAAACTATTTGCGCCTGTTATCAGTGAGACTAAGTCATAAGACTATAAAATAGCATTAAGTACAAGATGAAATAAAAAATTTCACAAACAAGTTTACGAAACCAGGGTTGAAGGCATTAAGTTTATAAAATAATAACCGCTACAAGTTTAAATCTTCATTTGCGTCTCCTTTGAACATAACAAAAGTCGTTTTTTAAAACGACTATTTCAAAATAACAACGAAAAATAACACAAAAATTGAAAAGTATCTAAATTTCAAAAAATTAATCTGAAACAAATTGTTTAAGCCCTGAAGACATCAGTCAAAAGGTTTAACCAACAGAAAAAATATGTGCTTCAACAAAACATTAGGCGATCTCTCAACAATAACGCTAGTTGAAGAAATGATACAACATTGTAAAATACGAACATAAAGGCGATCAAGAACAAAAAGGGAAGTTGAATAATTTTACAATTTTTTTTGAAAAAAATTAATTTGATAGTCAATAAAACCATTAGCTATATATCGATATCAGTTTTTAAGTTAATTTATGTATCAATAGTTGGCCACTGAGAACTTTAATCACCCAATATTTGGCATATGACAACAGAAATTGACAACAAATACATGGCAAAAATAAAAAAACTCTACCATTTTCTGCAAGAGAACGGTGTCGCAGCCCTTAAAACCATATGTTAAGAAAACAATAAATATGCTCTATTACAGTTTTTTAATTTTTTTCAGTTAGATTGTTAAGTAATGTGACAATTTACCAAAGAAACAAAAACAACAGCAAAAATGGGCAATTAGGCACAAAAGTCATTGAATTTTGTATCAAACCAAGTAGTATCGCACCAAATGAAACTCGTAGTACCAAAACCAAGATAACGTTCTTTTAAAACAGTCCAACACAAAATTAGTTTGTATTCTTTAGGAAAAAAGCTTGAACAGTATTTTTTGAGAACAAGCTAATAATTGACAGAAATAATATAAAAAAATTGACAAGCTCAAAAAATAACCTAAATGTCCTTAAAACAAATACATTCCATGACATAAGAGACATTAGGTAACAATGAAATGCATGGTACAGGTTCAATTATTTTTCTGAAGAAGCAATTTAGACCTTTGAATGGTTAGTAATCAGAGTGCAAGAAAAATAACACTTGAAGGCAAAACACAAGAATTCAGTTAAGGTTTACTAAAACTCTTCTTCGAAGCCATAAAAATCATTAGGTTCTCTGAAAACAAACCATATCTACAATCGGCCTAATTTTGACGCAAATGGGAGCTGTCAATAATGGATCAGTGAATAAAAAATTTCGTCCGTGAATAACATTAAAAAATCAAAAGCAATTTGTTTTGAAAAAAAGAGGCAGCACCAAAATAAAAATTAAAAAATTTCGGATTGAAGGAATCCATAATATCACAACTATCCCTGATTTTGCGACGCGCCCAAAAAACCGCCGAAGAGTTCCAATTGTTTCGGAATAAGACCAATTCTTGAGTGAAATACTTCAAATATTAAAAAAAATAATGGTTTTGTATATTTATCAAGCTAAATTTGTAAAAAAAAAACTGCAAAATTTTAATTCGAGAAGACTTTTATAGGGCGCCGAGTTTCAGCTAGCTCTCTTTTGGAGTTTAGACAGATTGTGTCAGCGGTTTATAGGTCTGCATTTTTGGCAAACCTAAACAAATTGGACCGAAAAAGCATTTATTGTCCAATTTCTGATGAAAAAAAGTCTGAACTTTGAAAATTTTATCAAAAATTTTAGCCGAAGAAAATCAAATCAAACAATTCAGCAACGCTCTTAAGTCTCTAATGGTAACAATAAGACTCTAATTTTATAAAATATAACCTATGTTAAATATTTAATACTAGCAAAAACTGTGCTAAATTTTAGCAAAAGTTCAAAACTCAAAATGTGAATAAAAACATTCGAATATTCACAAAACTGTAAACCGTGATAACTCCATGTAAAAAAACGAAATTCAAAAAGATGTTTTGAATTCCATATTCTAGGATATAGGTGATTTTTAATGATACCACTCACAGCTGTCTACAATGAATATATTCGATCGGCCAAAATTGTCTGAACAAAAAAAAACCCATTTGAATATATAGTTCCTCCCTAAAGTGGGGGTTGGAACAAAAAACTAATTGGATTTCCTTTTTAACTTTCTTTGGCAAATGAAACTGAAGAAACAGAATTCACGAAAGTAAACGAAGAAGTGGCCCACGTTTTAATTTCAAAAAAGGTAATTTTCAAAACGGGCAGTTTTCAAAAATTGTGTTATTTTAATTCGATTTGGCCGTAAGGCTTCATTAAGCAGTACCATTTACCCTTAAATTATTAGTAATTATTTTAAAAAAATCAAAGTACGGACATTTATTTCCATTTTCTGCCCTTGAATCCGTCCTTTATAACTTCATGTGTGGCGAAACTGCTTTTTAAATAAAGAGTAAGCAGTATAAGAGGAGAATGACAGGAGCAGTTTGAAATGATTTATTATAACGAGAACACTTTTGTTTTCAAAAAAAATAAGAGGTAGGAATATTGATTACTTGTTGCATTTTTAACTATGCAACAGCAAACCTTGCAGCACCTAATGCCTCTTGGTGCAACAGTTTGCATAGTTAGAGTTTGCATAGTTAGAGTTTGCATAGTTAGATTTTTCGATTTGAAAAATCCACAATTCTACCAAAATAGTCACCAGTCATTGAGCTGGACGACAGATGCAGTTTTAGCAATCCGTACATCTTTACAATTCCATTCAACCAAATTTTGCGGTTTCATCGTTTTTACGATGAAACCGCAAAATTTGGTTGAATGGAATTGTAAAGATGTACGGATTGCTAAAACTGCATCTGTCGTCCAGCTCAATGACTGGTGACCATTTTTGGTAGAATTGTGGATTTTTCAAATCGAAAACTCTAAATAATGTTCCCATCAGTTGAATGCTGTCAGGTTTTAATAGTATATTTTGTATAGTCAGAGTTCATGTTCTCCCAAAATTATATATGAAGTCAACTTCCAAAAAAACCACCAATGAATAGCAGAAGGGGCACTAGATCACCACTGAATAGCAAAAACGGCTATTAGAAAAATTTGTTGTATTTACAAAAACTATGCAAAAATGCATTTCAACAAACAAATTGTGAAAATGTTGTAGTCGAGCTTCAAATGAACAAATGCAGTTAAGAGCAAAATAGCAAAAAACAACAGAGTGACAAGCAAAAGTGTCTACTACATTCAATCAAAGCCCAAATCAATTTATTGACGTTTTCTTCACATATTTTGTAAATGTCTACTATTTTTTGCACGTGAACATTATACCTGAATTCAAATACAAAAATAACAGTATCATAACTTGAACTATCTCCACTAATAACAAATCAGTATTGCCACTTGTGCACAAACTGTATAATCAACTTTAGTATTGCATCAGATATTTTGCGATAAAATCTGTTGCCGTTACAAAATTTTCGACGCAAATTCTATATGGTTAAAAACCTTTTTCAGCTGATTTCAAATGAGACTTCTTCGACTGAGGAAGGAGAAAAGATTTGGTTGCGGACTTAATATTTTAATGGAGTTTATATCTTCAAAAGTAAGAGTGCTGACAAATTTTGTTTGTTTCATGCTCTAAGCTGCAAAAAATAAACGGCCTTTTGACCTACTTGTTATTGTTCTATAGCTATTTTCAGGGTTTTCAACTAATAAATGTATTCTTGTTGTACTCTTCAAACTTTCATTTTTCTTGTATTTGTTATATACCTTATTCAATTCAATTTGTTTTTGAGAACCCAATATTGTTTACAACGGAAAAAATCTCCGAGGAACTGCTTCAAAAATGGCTTGTTTTTGAGAATTAATTATGTTGAAACAAGGAGACTCGCTGTCGCAGAACGAACCAAATTCGTTATGGCAGAGTTAAGAGGTAGGTTGGAATTGGCGCTAGTGAAAATGGCAGACGTACCAAAATATAGAAATTTTATAGCTGGCCAATCACAATAGAGAAAATGGGAATAATGTTTTCTGATTGGCTGATTGCTCAACAAATTCTCCATGTTTTAAAATAGGATATGCGCGTTAACGTAAAATAGTTCAGAAATTGCGATAAGCCGAAAAAGCAAAATTATAATTTTTTGGGGGAAACTGGTCTCAAGTTCGGTTGTGATAGATTCATATCAAGTCCCACGGGCCGCTGAGGCATGGCCATGGCCCGCGAGGCATGGCCAGATGCGGTAAAAATTATAATCTAGCATTAGGCTGTGTCCAATTTAGGCTAATTGAACGCATAAAGGTACAGTGTTTTAAATTTCTCAACCAATCACATTCGTTGAAATTTCTACATTTTGGTACGTCTATTTGTTAAGACGTCACCGTTGGAATTATTGTCCCTGCCAAGCACAAAGTTCCGTTAGGTTTCTCTTTCCTGTTTACGTTCGGGATACGTTTTCTGATTTTTGCAACCTTTCAATTTGTTTATCTTTTTATTCCTAATCTAACACAGCCTCTGAAATTTTGGTTTTCTCCATGAGTGATAAATTGATATCTTAACTACTTCATTAAAAAGTTTTTTGAAGAAAAAACGACTTCCACGAACCAGTTCGAGTTACGTATGTCCGTTAAGCCCAGTGTTTTAAGCTTCTATCACGTTATATAAATCCTAAAAAGTATTATATCAAGTTTGTTTTCCTCAATAATTATCGAGCTCAAGACATTTTATTACAAATATCAGGCAAAAAGTTTTTGCGAGAGCGTGTGTGTGTGTGTGTGTGTGTGTGTGTGTGTGTGTGTGTGTGTGTGTGTGTGGGGGGGGGGGGTTCAGTTTTAGCTAACCTTGGTTCCGCATGTTCCATAACAGGCGTCGTGAATATTGCAGCATGTCTGTGTTCTTTCAGTAGTGAGCATATCCATGATCTCAGAGAGAAATGTGCCTTGGAGTTTCTCAGGGCCACACCCGTTCGACATCTAAAACAATAAAAATAAACATTCACATACTTTAAAAAAGTTTGTTAATAAATTCTGAAAACGAGCGAGCCAAGTGCCTTTCACATGAAATCAAATCCAGTTGTCTAGCTCTCGATAACAGTGTTTCCAGAGTTTGTGCTGCTCTATAAAACCTTTTTAAAAAAATTCTGAATCTGAAAATGTCTCAAAAGCAAAGTTTTTTCCGAACAGCATTTGAGTGAGCATCCCTCAAATTACTCATATTAAGTTGAGTTGACTGGATTGATTTCAAATTTAAAATGTTAGTCATAGATAAAGTTTCCAGTTATAAACAATCACACTAACTCTCACGAATATGTTGCTTTGTAACTTTAAAGTTATGCGTCCTCAATTTAGTTTCCTATAGCATTTACTTGGAGAATTAACATATTTTTTCTGACCTAGAGAATTAAGAAAATTAAATAAAATTTGTCTCTATCGTGGTATATCTGAAGTTTCACAATGAATATGCTGTACAGATCTTTACAGTTGTTTTCATTTTGAACAATGAGTGGCCTGAATAATATTTCCAGTTCTTGAGAGCCAAGAAATTTTGTTTCTGCATGTCTTCAGTTTACATCTGTTTAAACTCTCGTCAGCTATTCTACTGGACTTCTTGACCGGCACAATTTCGGAAAATCAATGTATTGAATCAAAACTTTTGCTGTATAATTGTTGCAACGAATTCGAAGCTTAAAAGCAGTAAACATTGATTTTATGAGTCAGAGTCATTGTTTGGAATTTTTGATTGAAACAGAGAAGCAACCTCAAAGAAAAATAATCACAAAAGAATCATCAGGAATTTTAGTCACAATTTCCTCCGTTATTTTACTACTACTTTGGCTATGCCCTCAAATAAAGTTTGAACTTTTATAAAATCTTCATTCTTTTTTTTCTACAAATTTTAATAATTTCTGTCTGTTTCCCTCAAATTTCCTCTTTTTGTACATCGTTGAAGAATTAGTTACATGGATAAAAACTACGGTTTCGCTCTCTCGGTATTAAAATTTTGCACCACAAAGATTCAAAGATTCATAACAATTGTTTTAAAAGAAGCACAAATATGGACGATTATGGAGAATATTCTATTTCTGCTCACACTCATAGCTAATTCGTCTGATTTGTCATTTTAAAAAAGCTAATGTATATTAAATCTTAAAACTACCAACAAAATTTTTGCAATGTAGACATTCCATTCACTAGAGTCTCAAAACATAAGCATTCCTCTTACAATATATAACAAGGCAGACATTTTTGGACACATATTGAAAACTTTTATACCATAAATATTCAGTCACGTTTCGGGCAGCGAAAACAATGAATTTTGGCTTCGTGATACTCTAGATTATTTTCTCTTCAGGATACATAAGACTATTAGGCTATCAAGAAGATTAAGTTGAGTTCGGTAACTACACTAATTATTTCGAGAGCATGTCGGTAACTCCACATGCTCTCGAAATAATTTAGTTTTTCACTCTACTCCGCAACTAAACCCACAAACAGTTTTGACTCCAGCCAAATAAGTCTTCTGTTACATCATTCTCCACATTCTAGAATTCACTGAATACATATGAAAAACATTAGACGACAGAAAACATTGTATAGGTCTTTATTAACCTCAAAAAAGGGTTTCGATACTGTAGATCAGAAAAATCTTTTCAATATATTATACAATTTAGGTTTCCGTGTAAAATTTGGAGAACATATAACTAGTTATTTGATCAAAAGGGTACAAGGCGTTTGTTGTAGTGAAAACCAATCAGAATGGAAATTATGTTTGGTGTTCCTCAAGGTTCTGCGCTAGGGCCCTCGTTGTTTCTCTTTTACAGTAGTGATCTCCCAAAAGTATTAAAAAAGGACGAAATTATGCTTTTTGCAGACGATACAACAATCTACACAAACCAATTGCAAGATGGAAAAATTGTAACAAACAAAATTAAAGTTGAGAATAGGTTAAAATATAACTCATTTACAAAAAATGCAAAAATTGGTTGTCTATTGCAGTGGGAAGACAGCCTTCAGGTAATAGCTTGAAATAAGGCAATCAGAAAATTGCGAGGCATGATCATGTTAAATATCTAGGTATCATAATTGAAAAAAATCAACATCCAGAGAACACATTACAAGTGTCCGGAAAAACCTCCAAATAATGCTGTATAATGCATAGAGACAGACATTTTTTTTTCTAAACAACGTCCGCTAATTTTTTTTACAAAGCATTTGCAAAATCGGCGATTGAGTATGCACTTATTGTGTACGATATTTATAAGACATACCTCATAGATATCGGAAACCCTCAAAAGCGCATAGCGAGGTCTATTTTTTCCGCAGAGAACATGAGCTAATGAACGATGTGATGCGTCAGAGAAAAATCAAACAGTTTTTGAAATGTACTTGCCACAATTTTCCAAAAAAATGATCCCACTACTCGGAAAGGACTATAATGTTACCGATTCTGTAACTTCAACTACGTCACGGCCTCAAACAAGAAATGCAAACAAGGACTTCTGCAGCAGATAACATGTTGTTCCAGCTACATGAAAAAGTCTCTGAAAACTGAACTCAGCGTTGCGTTTCTGCGTGGGAATTTTTTTCATAAAAAGGAATAAATTCCCAACAATCCGAGGAAAATGACGCACACGCAATTTAAACATTCTCTTGAAAACCTGATAGAGAATAATGTTTTTGATAACAAAGATTTATACGTTCTGTTCTTTCCTTGAGTTCAATCTTCAATGACAAGGTTTTTCTCGTTGGTTTCTTCAGGTCCCACATGATGAGTAAAAAAATTCTTTGAGGATCCCTCCAAGCAGTTATATTTTTTATATTCATACTGTGGCTGGTAAATGATTTTAACCGAATTGAATTGAAACATATAGCGGCAGCTACGGAGTGGAGAGTTGAAGGCATCATTAGCTTTCGTCGACAAATTTCTTTCACAATTTGCTCATTTTTGAAGGTAGGGGAACCAAAAGCCATAGATAGGTAAGAAACAAAATAACACTTGTCAAACCCTCTTGTCAATTTTCCCATTTTTTCCCACTGTCGCCTTTTTTTTTATTAAAAATTGGTTTTTTTTTCAAATATAACGAATCCTTGTGAACCGTCGGGAGAAAAAACTTCTATATAACGGTCTATGAATTTTTTCCCACTTTTATATAATAGTAGAATTAATTTTTTACGAAAAGCACCACCATAAGACCAGGATGACTATAATTTTTTTGATCAGATCACAAGATAGCAGAATAAAGCGAAATGATTTTACACTCCTTCAGAAATTTCCGAAAACATTTTATTGGCTCTTAAAATTGTTACAAATGCTATAGGGTGATACACAAATATATCAGCACCCAAGCAGGTGAAGCAATTTTTTTCCTAATTTAGAATCCATCAAAAATTTGATTTTAGTCCGAAATAAAATGGGGTTGCCGTATTAGCATACAAGATGAGAGGAAAAAAATATTTTGTAAGGTTTAATACATGATTTTTTTCCTAAATATCACACCTAATCACGTTCAAGACTGTCATTACTTACCAAAGCACTTTTGAATCTTTGCACATGATTCCAAAGAAAATTAAAAGTTTTTTAAAACTAACGCTTTACAATTTACAGGTAGAAACTAAAAAAAGAGCAATTATCTATCGAGTTTGCAGTTTTGTTATATATTCTCGCTGTTCAAATTTGATTTTAACGGTTTCTGAGGTTACAAAAAACGAATCCCAAAAATGCTTCAAATTTGTTCGATCAATTTTTGTTTTCTCAGTCTCTTTTGCCGCACTAAAAGAAAGGCTACTCTTTTTGCTCTGTTGACCTACTGGTGTGATTGCTCAAAATCATTGTTTAACATTTGGTTACCGACATTTCTAAGCTCAAAATAGCAATTTTTTTAGTTTCGAAACTCGATGAAAGCCTGTAGTGTTTTTATATTTTTCAAGAACTTGTTCATATAGGTGTGAATAGCATTTTTGTGTTCGAAACCCGATAAAAGCCTGTAGTGTTTTTTTATTTTTCAAGAACTTGTTCATATAGGTGTGATTAGCATATTACTGTTTTCTAAACTCGATGATATTTTTTAAATGGTTTTATCATATTCAAAAAAATTTCCATTTAGTGGATAACAAAAATGGGAGCTTGACATTTGAAAAAAAAGCTTTTTAGTGCCTTTTCACGACTGAATTTTTCTGAAATTACAGCCCGTAAGCCTTTTAGCAGACCATTTTTTATCCGGCAATTTTGTTTGAAATGGGTTAAACCAAAATGGCTATTAGAAGGAAGGAAAATTCTTATTTATTAGTCTGTATAAAGTTTTATAATTCTTTATAGAGAAAAATTTTATAAAACTATCAGTTTCCTGTCACAGAAGCCGATATTGGTATACTTTCAAAAAATTCTTGAACAACAATTGCACTGATGGAGAAAGAGATAACAGATGTTAGGAGTGGCTTGATCAAATCAAGAATAATTGATGCATTAGCAACCTTGAGGATTTGCCAAATAAAAAAAGGAATCAATACCATGAAGCAAAAACGTCAATCTGGCTATCATAATATGCAACAATTTCAAAGTAATTTGAGTGACAGAATCATAATTTTTGTAGTTCCGGAAACTCATGAAGTGCAAACGAGAAATAAAGAGTTGATTAACGTCATGAGAAAAGTTGCTAGAACATCTGATCACATGGGAAGACCCACTGCTTTATTGACGATTCCTTCAGACTGGGTAAAACTCTGACACGAATAAATAGAGCCTTTGTTGTTGAGATTGAAAATGCGTCGTCTTTCAGAACATTCCTTTTTTGTTGCAGAACTAAAAGCATCAAGAATTGTTGAGAGAAGGATTCTCCGAGTGGAAAATTACAAGAAAAAAAACTTTTATTATCAGGAGGTAATGAACGCTAGTATGAACTTTGTGTATGAAAAAATAGTTTTTCAATTAGAGGCGAACAGTTGTACTATAAAGGCAAATACGTTTATGAAACCAGTTACCAGTTGGAAAATGCTGCTCAGTCTTCTGGAATTTTAGTTTTTCAATTCTATTGATGAATTGTTGAAATCTGTTGATTTTATAGCGAATAATTATTTTAGATGTTCAATTAAAAGGGAATGTTCCTGTTATTATATGTTTGAACGAAACTTGGTTCGAAAATGATCATCTTTTGTTTCGAAATGCTACAAGGTAATTTCATGAACGGAGTGGACTGTTGGATTCCACTGATAGTTTTTAAAAAGAATGAGAACTCAAAGCAATCTTTGCATTGAATCCATAAACAGTTCCACTCAAATAGACCTTTCAATGTCCGTTATGATTTCTGACCTCAAACGTTCAAAAACAAAAAAATGTGTACAGTCCACTTAAAGGCTAGCCCTTTTTATAGTTGCTTCAACCTTTGTCAAATGCCTTAAGGAGGTCTTTTGCTGAGCACAGGAGTAAGCTAAGAGAAACATGTTGGACTTAGTAAAATTTTTATTTTTGGATGACATTAATCTGCCGGGAGTAGACTGAAAGTTTTGACAAATCCTATGAGAAACTTTTTTACTGAAACTCAAGTAAATACGGATTTCGCTCTTATACATGACAAAAGATTAAAAGTCAGTGCTTTCTTGGAATCTTTCCCAATTCAGCTGACGTTGCATCTCTTTGTTGTAGTTTTTGAGATCATATCCATTAATCCCCTCTAAAAAACCGTCTCCAGTCTTCACATGCAAACAGCAATCTCTCTTTATTGCATTAAAACGTCAAAACTACTGAAATTTGTGAAAGATTGAGTAATTTCGTTAGATCATCGGAAGACAAACATAACGATTGTAAAGTTTATAACAAAATTTCCTTTTGCTATCGAAAATTTTGTTCATAAAAGAACAAAAAAAGAAGAGAAGCCCCAAGTAAAACTTCATCAAATTCCGTTAATGCATAAAATCTCCTAAACACTGCTAGGAGACGTCGAGCTGACTTCAATTGTATTTAAGAATAAAAAAATGTACGTATGATTTTGTAGAGCTGGATAAAATTCTCCACCTAATTTAAATAACTGATATGAGCTCTGTGTAAATTTATAGGAAGATTGAAATTGTAGATCGTGTAGAGTGTAGCGCCTATGCCTAGTTAGAAGCATTTTTAGAAAAGCGCACAGATTGGTTCAACACAATTAGCTAACGCTTTTGATCAATTTTCTTTATCCTTTTTTTAAAACGGATTTGAATACTTTGTTAGTTCTATTTTCATTAACTGGGCCGGAAATTGTCCCTGAGGATTTAAAATTTTGTGAAAATGACGTTCAAGCCTCGCTTTTGTCTTGCTGTTTGTAATCCGACTGTTGTTACCATTTATGCACTAGGAAAATTTAGCTTCGATCAAAATTTCCTGCAGTTCACTGCAGAATACTTGTCCAACAAAACGCAATCTGCGTCAGTAGGTAAAGATATTTCTCCAAAAATAGTATTAGCATGGGGGAACCTCAGGAATCAGTTTTTGCTGTGTTCATGTTTAGTGTTTATATAAAAGATCTTCCAACATTGCTTGAAAACAGTTTATAAGTCATCGGCGATTAGACTGAAGTGTCAAGAAGCTTCAATAAGTTGATCTCTATTCAAAACAATCTGGGTAGAGAAACCGGTTGCCCTCAACAAAATGGACTTCAATATTTAAAATTTGAAGCTATTGTTTTCGGGTTGGAAAAAGGAGAAAAAACTGATGTCATGTTCTTTTTGCAAAACACTGAAATTCCACAAAAACCGTATGTGACAGACACTCGATTATTTCTTGAAACAGGAATAAACAGATCATATTAATCAGCGCATCTCAAAAGCCCGACAGAAACTTGTTTTCTTGAAATGAACTGTTCGTATTCGACAAAATTTAGATCGAAAGTAAAACTATACAAACCTTAGGTTTTGTCCGTTTCCTCATATGTCTCTTAATGATGATTTTCAATTGCGCCAAATTGCTGCAAGTTGGAGAAGTTTTATAGACGTGCACTGATACCGGCGTTGATAAAAAAAACGTTCTCTGATGATCTAAATGTACAGTAAAGAGTTTTATCCAGTAAAATTAGCTTCCAATTTGTTTTTTACGTGTTAGATATGAAATATTTATGTTGAATAGGAGTTTCATTTGCAAAAGTGCGTAGAGATTTTAGGATCATTGGAAAACATGTCAAAGTTGTAATCGTACTCGCTCTGCTAAATAGCGTTTCATAACAATAGAATGTTTCAAAGAGTTGTCATGTACGTAAATGCGATTACGCAAAAATATAGTAGTTTGGGCATTAATTCAACATCCGCATTACCAACAATCAAGAAACAGTTGAATACTCTTTTAAAAACAAAATTGAAGACTTTAATTACTATCAAAATCCGATAAATTTTTCACATTTGAGTCAGTGAACAAAATTATATCCTTACCGTTACAAGCCATTTAGCAATTTCTTAGCAATTGTTTTTCTAAAAACTAGCAATTTTTTTCTTAATTCAACAACGAGGTAGCTGATGTTTCAAACCTAAAACAGATTTTGTCAACAACCTGCATACTCGATGAAATTTTGCATACTAGTTTATTAAAGGGCTAATTATTGCCAATTATCGACATCGATAATCTTCATACAATGGCTCAGAATTTACCGGAAAAATGTTAGAATCATTGTATGTATGAAAACATTAATTCACAACTCAAGATTTCAGAAGCAAAAATGCACGTGAAAACGATGAAATAAAAGTAACCGACTAAGGTTTTTCTCAGCAACATCACCATCGGACAGACCAGGAAAAAAAAACAAGTCAACACCGCCAACCGAGTACCCCGACCCCAGGTCCTCATGGCGCTTCAAGCGAACAAACGCAACCCAAACAAATTGGAATTAACGACAGAGTTACATCCTATGTTGACAAATTGGTGAACAAAGATATTAATGAGGAAGGAAATTGGTCATCATAGATGGTAAAGATGGTCGAAAGAAAGCTACATGAAAAAAGAATTACATGAAATTCAGAGAAAAAATTATGAAAGTATATCCTGCATCCTGCAATTGTCTTGCGGAACTGCATAACAGCAGCTGATAACGGAGTGTTGTCCTAAATTTCATCAATTCAGATAAACTTTGAGAACTTTATTTATAATTTATCAAATCGTCTCATTTATTGGCTTTCGGGGCAAACAACCCCCCCCCCCCTCAACCACCCTTGAAGGCGCGAAATCACAAACTATCAACCGGGTTTGTATAATTTCAAATCAGGAATTTTTGTTTTATTCTTCGCAAAAATTTTCAGTAATCCCGGAATATTGAAACAAAAATACCAGCCAAAGAAAGCCCTTGTTGTCTAAAAACTTTGCAGCCAATAGTTTTCACACAAAACATAAACACTCTCGTTTCAGTAAATTTACTTGAATTTTTTTCATATATTTGCAAGATATCGGTTACAAACCAACAATTGGGTCCAGTGAAAGAATTTCCAAGTGCAGCAAAACAGAGCTATGCCCGCCAAGAGCCATCACATCCCAGCAGTGCCCGCTACAAGCGGGCAGTAACCAGCAGGGCCCGCCACGAGCCAGCGCGATCCAGCAGTTCCCTTCACAAGCCAGTACCATCACAGAAATTCCCGACACGAGCTGATTCAACCCAACAGTGCCCGCCAAGAGCCAGCGCAACATCAACAGTGCAGCCGATTCGTACAAAAAAAAATTAAACTTTTTTCTGAATCTGGGTTCTGCCAATTTGACTTGGGACGTCTTCACAACCATTGTCACAGAAACAGTTTTTTTCAAAGTGCGCCCTTTGACGCACGTCAGAAGCGACAACGAAGACGAGGATTCACTGACCCCAAATCTCTTTCTGATTATTTGAGCCTTCCCTTACACACCAGCCTGTGTATTCAACAAGAACCCTACTCCGAAGACGAAAACTTGAACACAAGTCAGATGATGACTGGAACCAATTTGGAGGAGGCGGGACCGAGAATACTTGCCTATTATGAACGCCCACAGGAAATTGACCTATCCAGAATCCGAGCCTTGAAGTCAACAATGTTGTTTGGGTACTGGAGGCGTGGACTCCGAGAGAAATTTGGCAAGTAGGATTCGTGACACGGACTTTCACCTGCAGCGACCAACCTGCTGGATTTTGTGGAGTAAAAACAGCTGTAGGTCTTACGCCCAGCTGTGAAATTACCACATGTTTTCCAGTAAACAATCGACTCAGGTTAAGTTAGGTTGACTCTGATAACGTTCTTGACATCGATAATCTTCATACATTGGCGCTATGCATTTACCGCAAAAATGTCAAAGTCAGCGTAAACATGAAAATAATGATTCAGAACACAAGATTTTGGAACAAAAATTGCTCGTGGAAACGATGAAATGAAGGTAATTGACTAAGGCTTTTGAGAAACATCACCAAAGGACAGACCACGATGAAAGGCAAGTGGACGCCCCCAACCGAGCTCCCCGACCCCCAAGAGGCACCGACATTGTCATTGCCTGCTCATCATTGATGCGAACACTGCTTGAATGTGGTATGATGCTGCACATCAAAAATAGCTTTGCTCTTAAATGTTCACGTCAGTGACTGCACAAAACCGGAAAGCAATAGTTGTATTTAACAATTATCTAGCCCATATTTTAGCACCTCCCCCAAAATCTGAAAAATTTAAAAATCAACCCCTTATTGTAGCCAATGATACCAAAATTGATATAATACAGAAATTTGTTTTGATGTTTACGGTATATGCAACAAGTTTTCGTTGAAATACATAATACTGTCAAACCATATAAGTTCTAGATAAATGCATATTGTTCATATATGTTCATGTATAAACGTACTTAACTTCAACAGCATGTTTAAACATGTAGAAAAGGGTCGTAAAACTAAGAGGGGGGGGGGCGCTAGCAGAAGAGATCTTTTCAGTAAATGTTGAGCAACAGTGCTGGTGAATTGCACGTAACTTAAAAAATATCTGCTACCTTTTTAAACTGGCAGTTTTGAATTTGAGTCATCCTTTCTCCAGTTGCGCACAAATCTTCGCATTGGAAGGTTTGCGGCGTGGACAGGAGAGATCTCTTGTACATCAAGGTAGTTGTTGCGACATCCTCTTCGATCAAATATATTCCAGGTATCATGTAGCTACAGATGAGAACCAGAGATATTCTGACCATACGCATAAGCATCTCCAGGCCCTCTTTCGATATCAATATGCCTTCATGAGTTACCTTATATGATCGCGAGACAATGGTCAATTTTTTAAAGATCTTAAGTTCTGTCATAATTTCAATAACAATGTTTACATGTCAAGGGAGAAATATGTTACCTTACACAATTTTTTGTCCTACAAGTTCTTAGGTTACACCCTGAACAAGAAATATTTTAATCAGTTCATCAAGAGTCTTTTTTCTTTTTAGAAACTTCTGTGGGCACAATAATTTATTGATAAATTCTAGTTGAGAAAATTGATGCTATTCTTTCAGATCTTCTACGACAAAATTTTCCAGTGTCCCGGGATAAATTAACTGACCCAGTTTAGCTGTCAATTCTATCCAAAATTGATTTTTGTTGGGTCCAATTCTATAGAAAGACCACTAATTGATTACTGTCGTTTGTTACAGCTGAATACACTCCTCTCGTTTGTTAACGCAGGGCTCAGTTGCAGAAAGAGACAAATTTCTGTAAAGTCAAGTTCGTAAACGAGATCAATTTCTGAGAATGAAGAAATCTCAGTTAAGTGCAATTTTGTGAATACTGGTGAGAAGGCATAAAACCATAGTCACATTGCCTAAAACAACAAAGAAGGATTATATGATTAGCAAAGATATCATTTGCAGATTGCTTCTCTCATTCACTTGTTTAACAGAGAGTGTTTTGCATAATTATAACAGAAATCCGAGAATATATAACACTCAGTTTCAGTGACTCACCATATCGTCCGACTCATTAACAGTGCTTATCTAGCAAAAGCTTGAAAGAGTGTTAATCGTGTTGATCCTGGACTCACATCAGCATTGAGTTGTAGTGAATGACAAGACAGAAAGTTTCTCGAATTCATGAAAGTTATATCATAAAAATGTTGTCCAACTTGCGGGAGATAATAACAAGCTTTCTTTGAAAGAGTGGCCGAATTTTTGACTTTTAATGTTTTGGTTTTTATGATTATATTAAGTTATGATTTATCATAATTTTCAGACTATTAAGTTGATTCTGATTCATGATTACTAACTATATCATAATTTGAGTCAAGTATAAGTATAGTAAAGATGAACCGATATTGCTAACAAACGCCTGGAATTAACTAAAGATTGTTAATTGACTCAATCTTTAAGTTCGGGAAATCGAAATATACTTCAAGTCCAGTTCAAAATTAGCTTATAAGTTTAAACAGCGAAATCCAAAAATTAGCACGACTTTACTTTGTTCATTACATGATATATCAACGAGAATCAGCATGAGATTTGTGATTTACTCTTGTATCTCTTGTACGTCACTTGTAGAAATTTTTAAGAGTATATTAGTTGGCCGAAAAGGTTTATCAATGCGTCATGTTTACATAAAAGAAACGACAAAAGCCTGTTGCGTAAATTCGATGAAAAACTGTGATAACGGTGTGTAAAACAACGCTCTCAACGGATTCTGCCGGCATTTATTTGCTCAATGTCTTCAGTACGCTGTGAACAGAATCTATCCGTTGACATTGACCCTTTTTCTGACATGAGCAAGACAAATACTTGATATTTTAGCTTTTATTATGCAATATTGAACACTGCTTTCTCAGCGCTGGATTGGTTGTCATTTTGAATCGGCATTCAGGCATTCTATAAAAAATTATTTCACAGGATTTTGTGTTTCTCGCTCTAGAAAAAGTCTGCTAAGATTGCAGCTAAAATACTCTCAATTTATACCTTTAGGAATTGTGGTTTATCATTCTTTACTTACAAGCACTGTCTCTGTAAAAGTTGTTAGTTGTTGGTCAGATATTGTCATAGAGGACAGCGGAAATTACTTTTATGTTCCAAAAATACTCTTTTTTCGTGAACTACAACAGCAAATTGAGAACTTACTTTTCCAAACATAATTACTGAACCGAACTTCAAAATATGTAAGATCAAGTGGGTAAAGGATTACTTTTTTGGAAAATTCCTTTCAAATTGGGACATTTGGGTGTTGGAATGTTGTAAAAACGATGTTAGAAAAGGATTGGCAATGCGGTGAAGATGATATAAGAAAATGGGGTAAAGGAGACTTTTAATAATTCCCCTATTTCTTTTTTCTCTTACATCGCTTTTATCCTTTTGCCATAATAATCTTAAATCAATTTAAACCCATTAACACCTCATTTTAAAACCAGTTTACCTCATTAATTCAAACAGCCAGCTTTAAACCTACAGCCTATGCTACTACAAATTGACGTCTTATCTCTTAAACCACATAGAGAACTCTTGCTTCCTGTCAGTTATGAGTCTGTAAAACTTAATTATCCATTTGTAAACTATTCAATCAAGTTTTCCCTAATCTCACAATATTTTTCATAATCACCCATGCACACGCACACACACATACATACAAACACACACACACATACACGCACACTGCAGCTACAGCTAAAACAATACACACCACATACACACTACAGCTAAATATATCAGAACCAATTAGCCACAATCAAACTCTACCACCCTAGATAAATAATTGTACCTCAAATTTGATGAAACGACTAAAAACCCATGAGAAACTATTGGAAGCGAAGTCCACAAGGTATCCAAATTTAAGTATCAAGATTAGATGGCATAGTAATGGAGTTTTCAGAACAGGAGAGAATTGAATATCAAGAGTCTTTGCTCGCATCGAAAAACACAACCGCAACTTTCAAACACCGGAAAAATTAGAGGAAAAGTCAATTCTACCACGCATACTCACAAGAAAAAAAAACAGAAATTATTTCAAAGCCGCCCAAGCAAGTAAATATGCTAAAGGGAATCATATCTTCAGGTTCGAGTCGGAAACAAACGCTTTATTATGGAAGAAATCGAGGTTGCCAATCCAACTTTGACAAATTTAAGCATCTCGACGAAATTAATACACAAAGCGCTGATCAATTTTGAACATAAGCAAATCAGTTCTACCTCTATATTCTGGTATTCTGTAGTAATACCTCTAGAAAATCTGTTTGACTTTTAATGAAAGTTTTTTTTCAAATAATAAATGACTCCGTAAGTTACCAGACACATGGAAGACTGCTACAATCCCGCCTATCCACACAGAAAGACAGTCAGCAAAATTTTTAAAATATAGATCTGTATTTCTGCCAAATGCTAATAGCAAGGAATTCGAAAATCTTTATGATCTGACTCGGCATCACCATGGTTTCAGAAAAACAGATCTGTCCAAACAGAGTTGGATCTGTATCTCCAAAAATATTTGAATCACTCGATAAAGGTCCGTACTCTGAAATTACCACTTTTTGGAAAAACTCCTCAAAAGGTTTTCATTAAGGTGCTCATTACGAACTAACAAAAAGCTACAAATATAGGAGTCGATAGATGCAAACTGGAGGTTCGTATTGATTATTTACGAAAATGTAATCAAAACGTAAGAGATCACAAAGGCAAAAGGTTGAATGTAACCAGTGGGCTTGCACAGGGCTCATCTTTGGATATCTCTTGATTTGCATATGTATCTATGATATAGCCGGCTCGAACGTGTTTGCCCAATTTTTCTTCTTAAAAACGAACTGATTATTTTTTTAAAGAAACTGTAATTTTAACGAGATGCAACATTATCTGCAATTCATTCAAAATTAGGTTTGCATTAGGAAGGTGAAACTGGTCCCGCAGAAATGCTTCAAAATAGTTTTCAGAAGAAAACAAAACAATTTCACTTCAACGGGAACAATGTTGTAGCGAAAACAGTTGGGATCTGGGGCACATCAGAAAGGATTCAGCAAGGCAG